>NC_135998.1:6577222-6676838 GCF_048128805.1 Centroberyx gerrardi | reverse complement strand
GTCTCTATATTAGCTTGTCAATTCATTTGTTTTGTATTGCACTTTCAAAATTAATTAAATAAAAAAAAGAAAAATAGAAGGGGATTGTACAGAGGCCGCCAGGTGACATCGGAAAAAGATATTTTTTTAACGTGTGGCCACGATTGAGTAAAATGTTTGCACGTTACTAAATGTGGGCACAATATAAGTAAAGTGTGGGCATGATTTAGGTAAAATCGTACAAAATCATGGTATATGTAAAACATGGCCATGCATAGCCTACAAATGTGCATATTTCAGTAGAGCAGATGTTCTCAACACAACAGGCCACAGTACACATATTATCGCCCAGGACCTTGGAGCTTATGAATTCTGTGATTTGCCCAAGGTCCACATACTCTCTGCGGTGATTGGGCCCATGAGCCCAAGTGTCTCTTGCTCAGTGATGTTCTGTCTGACAGCAAGACAGCAAGGATTTTGTGGTATATTTCAGTCCAAGGTAAAACATGAAAATGAGTTAATTTATAATCTCTCAATGTCCATCTCTACCATCAGAAAATTGTAGTAGCCTAATGTGCAAAACAGTTCATACACACACGTTACTCAATCATGGCCAGGTGTTAAAAAATAATTTTTCAGTTGTCATCAGGTGGACTCTGTAGGATTGTGTGAGTTTTGTGAAAAATCACAACTAATGGCTGCCACACAGAGGATTATCAGGCTGAATTTTTCCCATCCAACAATTACAGGGGAAATCCTGATCAGAGGCTTGGTTGGTACCGATCAAGGCAAATATTATGTAGTATGAGGGGGTTTACAGATTCAATCAAGCAGACTGATCTGAGTCGCCAAGGTAAAAATGTTTATGTCATTATTAATATTTACGATTTGATATCTACACAGTTCCTAAACAAGTGCTGTAGTTTGTGGGGATCAGAGATTGGAGAGTGGAGTGGAGAGAGTGGAGATAGCCAATAGCCAATGAGAGGTTGTTGTTTTCACTTTTATCACATTGGACCTCTGCAAGATTAGAGGTCCTGACATCAGTGACTTATCAGGAGGCAGGAGGACAATCTCAGCTTTAAGTGCATGATACCCTTGGCTGGCTTTGTTGGTGTGTTTGAGGATGACTGTGGGGTTCTGCCAGTTTTCTGTATGTGGTGGGCTGCATTTGGCTCATGCCTAATGTTCTCTGGACCTCGACATGGCCTGGGTGATATGGAGTTGTAGGTGGGTGAGTGAAATGGGCATTGGAGAGAGCAAAATAAAAAGGAGAGGTTAAAGTAAGACAGGTCCGTTCGGTATTCAAACAAACAAGCGCCAAATGCAAATGTATTCTCCCTTGATCAGAGATAAGATGTAAAGATTTATACTTAAAGTTAAAGTACAACTTTATTTGGATAGTCCAATGTTGATACTCAGCTAACTATCAGATGAGGAAAAAGTAGACTTTCAACAAAGGGTCACTTGCCTATTTGCTGCATCTCCACTGATTATCTAACCCTAAACTGACCCCATTTGTTTGTTTTTGGAAATTATTTTTATTGGGGTTTTAGGTACAAAACATACACCATCTCCATACATTTCCTCCAATACAAAAGCAAATATATATATAAATACAATATTGGGATAGTGTATGAATATCTCCAAGTACTACTCAAAGATATAAAAACACATAAATCATAAAAATATAAAACAACTGACCCCATTTTCAACCCCAACCCAAACACTGAATATCTGTCTACTTTTCACACTATTGTGAGAATCACCTGAAAGTGAGACCTTCTATTCCCCCCCAAGTGAACAAAATATGAAAACAGATAAAAAATACTAATGAACTCAGCTGTTTTGTCCTGATAATACAACACTTTGAGAGAGCTGTGGAGGGATGCTGCTGCTCTGTGATCACAGGCGGAGCCGCTGAGCCGCTCACCACAGTCCGCTCCGCCCAACCTGCTGTTTTAAAAGACTGTTTTGGTTTCTGAAGCAGAGTCCAACTGGGCTGGGAAACAAAATGAGGCTATGTAAAAAGTCTGACTTCTCAAAGGGATTTGACCCAAGATAACTCAGTGTTTGAACTTTCTGTCTCTGAGAACTTTATTTATGGATTCAGGGCTGGTCCTCACTTTGAAAAGGGAGGATTTTGAAGTTTGAGCTCAGGTTTAGGCTTTATGCTAACATCTAATTCATTCATTTCATTTCATTCCCTTGTCTCACTAAGGGAAATTAGGTTTGCAGCTATGGTAAATCGAGCGGTCCACAACCACAATCTAAAAACAAACAAACAATACAGTACAAGATCTTGTCAGAAGGGCTCCTCACAGGTATCAGTGTACAATAAAGAGCAAGACAATAGATTCATAAGATTTAGGATAAAAGCATAGACAGATATTAGTGAAGGTTACATTCTGAGGCCAGGTAATGATTGTAGCCAGTGTAAGGTCCTCACAAGTGTAGAAATGCAAATATACAGTATATGTATGTTCTTGTATGTCTATCCTCTCCAACTTGCTCTGGCCAAGGACCCCCGAATAGAAGCACCCCCTGGCCCAGGACCCACTAATAAAAATATAGGCAGCTATACATTTTCAACACTGTATATGCCATATATTGTGGGTATAATATGGTAAAAACATTTCCAAGTCAAAATAATTGCTTGTTGACATATTAGTATTGCAGCAGTACCAGAAAAAAAAACAACTTCAACATTCTGAAATAATGACTGTTATTCTTGTTTGCTGCTGTTAAATGAACTTGACACAATCTCACTGCAGCAGCAGATCCATAAAGACAATTTGCCCTATGCTGTGAACAGAACAGAAACCAGCTGGGCTGTGTAGACCTACTTAACTTATAGCATAAGCTGAAAACAAAGAGCATAACTACGCCTCAACTTGCCCAACTCCTGCAATCAGCATAATACTTGTACACGATCATTGCTGAAACCATAGGCTTTTTTAAAAAAAATGTTAGCCCTTATCGTCTGGAGAGAGAGAGGCGAAGGGGTGGTGACATGCAATGAATGTCCTGATCCAGATTCAAACCCAGTACATCACTATTACAATGCATGCACCCAGTCCCTTTTTTTTATTTTTTAATAAGAGACAGTAGGTAAGCTGAGATGGAGCACCTGCTAGTCATATCTGTATCCTTCACCACTCTTTCACCTTTTTCCTCTCCTTCTCCGATCCACTCTATTCTCTCTGTTCCTCTCTCCTCTTCTCCTCTTCTCCTCATTCTTTTTCTTTTCTACCTTCTATCTTTATCTTGAGAAAGAAACCGAACCCCCACCTACTCGCTCACACTGAGTCGCTCTGGATGAGAGCGTCAGCAAAATACCTTAAATGCGAAAGAACCCACTGAGTTGGAATTCAGACCCATGCAATCAAGACCAAGCAGCACTACTGTGATATAGCACCGACTGACAATATACCATGAGCTACAGTACCAGGGCAATTTAAGCACACCATAACTCATAGTTGCTAACGGTGCACATACATTTTGTATTGCAATATGAGATCTGTGTGTGTATGTGTGTGTGTGTGTTTGCCTTACGTAAGTGTGTGTATGTGCAAACGCAAGTGTTGTGTTATATGCAGTTTGTGTGCGTGTGTCTGTGTGTGTGAGCCTACACTGCAAAAAATGACAATCAGTGGTTATAACTTGTTTCCAGACCTATCAGCTTATTTCATGTACGTAATAGTTTTAGTCAAATTATCTCATGCTTATCTCAAACCACTGGTTTCAATAAATTTCACTTAATGACTTCTTTCAAGAAATCATCATAAAACAATTAAGAAAATCTTCTCCAAGACAAGTTCACTTTTACCAAGTAAATGTCCTGGAACAAGTTACATTATCCTGATAAAGGCAAATTTGTTGAAACCGGTAAAATTATCTGCCAGTGCAATGAGATGATTTCACTAAAAAAAATCCTAAAATAAGCTTGATAAGTCTGGATACAGAGAGAAAATAACTTCTCAAATTTGTCAGTTTTGTTTTCAGCAAGTGTTGTTTTCAGCAGTGTGTGTATATGAGTCTTTGGAAATGTGTGCATGCCTGTGTGTGTGCACTCATGTATGTGTGTGAATGTAAAGTGTGTGTACTGTGTAAGTGTGTGTATTCACCCAGTACTGCTGTTGTGCTCAATAGTGCTTTTATGTGCATGTGCGCCTATGTGTGTGCCTGCATGTCTCCTCGTGCCTCTGCAGGTGTGTGTGTGTGTGTGTGTGTGTGTGTGTGTGTGTGTGTGTGTGTGTGTGTATGTGTGTAAGTGTGTGCTGACAAGATAAGTGCAGTACCGTGACAGCTGTCAGTGCATGGGAGTGATGTTGAAGAGTATTGGGTTACGTCTGATACATCTGATCAAAAGCGACCCTGACTGTATTTACATGATCCTGGTGAGAGGTTATAACAGACACGGTCAGAGAATAAGGGGCATACGGCTACAGACAGGGTTTTTGTGTCTCTGTCTGTCAGTATGTGCTGACAATATAAGTACTGTACTGTGATAACTGTCATTGAGTAGAGCTGACGATGAACAGTATTGGGTTTCATCTTTTCAAACATTCTTGTTCTCTGTGGCCTTTTACTAAATCATCTGTATGTAGGTGTAACAAGTATTGTTATTTTATTACTGTTTATTTATTCATTTCTATGGTTTATTACTGTCCTCACTTACCTATTTTATCTTTCTTTCTTTCTTTCTTTTTTTCTTGCTGTCTAATGTCATTTTACTCGACAAATTATGTATTTTTTGTGTTTTATGTGAAGCACATTAAATTTGCCTTGTGTATGAAAAGTGCTATATAAATAAAGTTTGCCTTGCCTTGCATGACTCTGACTACAGGCTAGCATAGACATAGTGGAGCAATATGAAAAGTACTGTACAGTACAGGCACACACAATCTCACAAGCACATAACATAAACACACATATTTAAAAAAAAAAGTGCCCACAGAAATGTTGCTGTTGACACATTTAGACTCTCCGGCCTGGATCTGCTATGAAGGGTGCAAACCATTATTACGCCGACACTCACATAAACACACACACACACACACACACACTATACCTGACTTACCAATATCTGTCATGCCAGAGCAATTTCTGCATTTTTTGGAGGGTTTGGATAGCATTTGAAACATGGCAATATATCCTATATTTTGAAATCTTTTCATCAGGTTAAGGCTACAGAGGTTTCAGATGTTTTGTTTCAGTCTGTTTCACTTAGGGCTCCTTTCCCCCCCAAAAAAATGACATACTGGCTATTTTATGGCTTAGGTAATGCTATTTGGTAAAGTAATAAAATGGGATAGACTGTGTTCTGTTTTATTGCCTGTTGCTGCCATACTTAATTAAAAAATGAAATTAAAGTAGGATTACAGAATAAACTATATACTGCTGCTATGTCAATAAATTATTTATAGTGTAGGTCAGCTGAGCTGGTAAACAAGCAACATTTTTACTGAATTACTTGTTACTTGTACTTGTTTCTTTTTTTTTCATGTTGATTTAAATGAGAAATTTCAAGAGCTTTGTCCACTCCTGCATTAAGAAAATTAGAAAGATTTTTTTGTCTATTTTTATTTTAGGTACTCACTAAAAGAAAATAGTCATGAGAAAAGTTCTGAATGCCCTCTTCCTTTGAGTGCCTTCCATCCCAAACCACTTAAAGCCTCTTAAAGCCTCTGGAAACCTGGCCTCAAATATTAAAAATTTATATATAATATCACAGCTGTCCATCACATTAAGTATCCACTAAGTATCCATTAAGTATACGAGTTAAAAAAAACAAAAAAACATTAATAACCATTATAAAACAGAGCTCAAAAATAGCTCATCTGGCTGCTCAGACCATTTTCTCAGGGCTGTGGGGGCGTGGTCAGATCATGCTTGATTGACATCTACCTGTCCAGTACTAACAATCTCTCTCTCTCTCGCTAAACCTTTTCTAATTTACACTTGGCAAGATTTTTATGCAAACATACACCCATCTTATCAGCCTAAATCAGTTTGGCTGCAAAAGAGAACAGCATCCCATCCCCACTAATTGAGACCAAGTAGATTTGTCATTTTTGCCATTTGCCACTTTTTTTTTAATAATTTTCAAGAACCACAAAAAGGAAATCCGCGGTCTCAAAAAGATATCTTGAATTGAATTGACTTGACGAGTGCAGCAGCGTCTCAAGCTGGGAGTGCTGTGGGAATACATGTGGAGAACCTGACTGCTGAACTAGACTAAAGAGTCCGCAACAATGATTTGCAGGAATCCATCACTCTATAGCTGGCCTGCTTCATAGGAGAGTGTCTAATGTTTAAAAGGCTGATACACCCAGTGATTCTGAGGCACACTCCACTAGAGCTTAAATTTATGACAAAACCACATGAATAGGAAGTGCAGATTAACATGCATCGGCACGTGCCTTGCCTTTGGCTCTCCATTAACTGCACAGAGTCATCATGACATCCAAAAACCTAACCCATTGAACTATATGTTAATATTGGCTCTAATCTTAATCTCATAGGAGGACTTGACCTATAGGAACAGGATCCTTTTGTAGAAGAATGCTATCCCTGTAAAAAATAAAATACTATGTGTGTGTATGGCACTTGCCTTAAACATCTCAGTAATTGGTGAAAAGACCTTTCCTGAAATGTAGTAACTTCCAAATTAACACTCCCAGAAGAGAGTGTTTACTAGACAGATAAGTCAGTGTGGATATCGGCTAGTTCAGCCTCACAGTGCATATCGCCCACTGTCAATAGCTACAAACTCTTTACATCAGACTAACAACCTCATATTGGTCTTTCACTGTTCCCTTGTCTGTCTGTGGTACAGATTCAAAGACAGCCTGTGTAGATGTAAGTAAAACTGTATGCAGCATAGAAATGCAAATACTGTTGCTGTCCATTGTGAATGGCACCTGTATTTATTTTAATTTCTATGCCAAGCTGAAGAGCCGAGAAGCCAGAAGAGGTGGAGACTGAAGTTCAGGCCTGCGTCTCCGAGGGTGGTGGCCTGGTACCTCCACGCTCGTTCTAAGCCAGTGCATGGTTAAATTCTGCAAGTACCAGGGTCAAGTGGCTCCTGGAGAATGACATGGGCTACACAGTCAATCTGGTGGCTAGGCACCAGTAGGAGCGGGAGTGCACAGTGACTTAATCCTAGTTTTAGCTGCAACCAGCAATTAGTATAAATCACTATGTTGGTCGGTTGGTCATGCATGTGCCAATGCGGGACACAGCTATAAAGACTTAGAGTCTAACTGCTCAATTTAACTTTAGCTCAGTTGCTAAAGCATAGGTTTGCCACTCCAGAGCTCCCGGGTTCAAGGCCAATGTCCACCAGGTGTGTTTTGATCCAGCATTTAGACGCATGTGTGTCAGAGCCGACAAGCAGCCATGTTATCCAGTGTTGCTGTGTCCGCTGGGCGCGGTGCGGATTCTTGTCCATTTTTTCCGGAGCCTCTTTTTGTCTGAGAAGCGTGGGAACACACTATTTTGAGTTGTCGGTGTCTCTATTCAATGAATATATCATCTGAATGTTTGTTTGGAACAAATAAAATAACTGTGTAGTTAGCATGAGCAGCGATAGCCACCATGGCTGAACAGACAAAGTAAAGAGCGCCACCTACAGAAACTCAAACTACATCAACAGAAAATCCAAGGAAAATGACGTCACAATACTGGACACACTGTTTGATTGACGGGTGATCTGTGGGAAGTGCAGTGCAGAAACACCATTGCAATGAACGCTTAGCACCATAGATGTCGCCAAAACAATCAAAAATATAGCCGCAAGCAGCAATTGGAGGGTTCATACACTCAAAAAAATGAATCATGGCATAGTTTATTATTAAGTGTTTGCATCTATTTGATTTTATTTAAATAATCATATTTTCAAAATGTATTTATTCCTTAGAATCAGCATAAATCTGTTAATTGTGAAAACAATTAAATTTAATCAATTAAAACGTATGAACATGGTTTAAATATGGCTAGCTGTGGAACAAGCAAGATTCAATTAGTTAAAATGTATGAGATTGGTTTCCATATAAATTTCGGGAAATGAAATCGTTCAGAAGTGGAAATGACGTCAGAGTTCTCTCCACCTGTCCGCCATCTCACCTCAGAGCATCCCGCCGACTGGACTGGTAAGTTACATCTGCACTCATCCTATATAACCTGCCAGTTATCAGTCTATGTACGTATGTTTTATTAGTGCAGTTGATATCGTATCACACTAATATCATTATATTGACTATCAAATCCAATAAGTCCATCATTGCAAACATTTTTGTCTAGTCTACTAGCTAACTTAGCTACGTTAACTCGCATATGGTGCTAATAATATCAGCTAACTTTAGCTAGTTAGCTATTTTTCTCATTAGCCAACATTCCACGTATTACTAATTAAAACAAGCCAGTAATTAAAAATAGGTGACGGACTTTTGCTATTAACGTTATCAGCCCGATAGCCTCATAAGCATTTGACCAATTAACTAGCCCTGTTCACGTCTAGCAACAGTTGCGAAACACACCCGCAGACTACAGGTTAGCTTCAGCCACAGATGGCTCAAGACAGCCAGGCAAGACCAGGGCTTGACCACCCGCTTCGTGTGCCAGAGCCTCTAACTTAGTTATTGTGTGTAGCTCCACTCACTAGCACCACATGTCGTAATGTGAGTTGGTGCTAATCGCGAGCCCGTTAGAGGGCTACGCACATACTCATAGAACTTAGTTACATCCAAGTAACTACTATCTACATTTTCCTACAGTTACCATTATTAAAAATATGCTTAGCCCATTTTATTGCAGCGACAACTTAATTTCAAGTGCTTGTAGGTTTATTAGTTGCAATTTGAAGAATTGACGATGGCATTAACCGGCCTTTTGTAGCATGTACGCGCGCGCACACAGCAGAGCAGCTTTTTGGCGGAGCAGAGAAGGCAGAGCATGGAGGACAGATTGAAAACTGTTCATGGGGTTGGGGAGGGGGGTAAAATTCTACTTCCTGCACTTTTCCTAGATTAAGGGAACGGATTATAGTGAGAATTTGTGGTTAATCTTGAGATTCATATTCTGTAGTATCATATCAAAGTGATCTCAAAAACTATGTGTGCATATGGTATTTGCAATTTACAATGTTTCTCATTGATTGTAAAATATATTGTGTGGAGATCACTGGCTCATAATTTAGAGCAGGCCTACAGTGTAATTAGGCATGATATGTTTTGAATTATGCAAAAATATATATATATATATGGGCAACTGTAGTTGAAAAACAAAATGTCAACAGTTTGCAAATGTTAACTACACTAAAAGAGTGGTGCAGACTTTTTCTATTCCAAGGTTGATTGGAGTGGCTGTATTTCTGCCAACTATAAATATTTTACTTGATCAAAAGCATAAACTACTGCAGTCAGTATATAATGAACAAAATTTTGGTCTAAAGGATGACTGAGTACTATTCAAAAAATTCTGTAAAAAATGATATTGGCTTTGTGATTTCATAAGCAAAAGAACATCACACAATTATAGAATTAGATGTTAAATGCATTTAGTTTCTAACTAGAACCATTTGTCTTTTACAGATACCTAATTCTTTGAAACATATGTTCTAACATCAAACTCTATGCCGGGGCAACCTCTTAGATCTTGTAAGTATGTAGGCTACAAAGACATTGATTTATAATACACAGAAAATTCAGTACATCAGATGACGAACAATGAAACTCATTTTGAAGTTCAGATGAATCAACATAAAAAACATAAGCATAACATGCCTAATGCATAGTTCAAAACATTTTTGCAGTGTTTGATCTAGGGTTTGATATGGTTTTGCAGGTAGTGTGCTGTAAATCATATTTGCATTTAAAAAAAAAAAAGGAGCTGGCTGTAAGTGTTTTAATGTTTAACTATCCAGCTGTAAGACAGCACTTGTTAATGACCCCACAACTGATAAATTGTTCTTTGTCTTTGTTCACAGATACCGTCTGCAAATGTGGCCATGTAAAGTGTGTGACATTTCATTATCTACCAGGTATGAGTTGTTAAAACATTTTAGGCTGAAACATATCCACTATGGCCGCAAATGCCGGTATCCATGTGTATATGCAGATTGTCCATGTACATTCACAAGTTGGAAGAACCTTTTGAGTCACACATATCAAACACACAGGAAGCTAGAAACAGCACATGTTCAGTTAACTACATTCTCATGTCAGACGTGTGGATGTGAGGAACTTTCAACTGAGAAGGAATACTTTACTCATGTAAATCAACATCTTAGGCAGTATGAAACCATAACTTGTATGTTTGAAGGATGTATGTTTCAGACAAACATATATGGTACATTTAACTCGCATAAACATCGGAAACATAATCCCCACACTCTAAAAGATTTTAAGGACAAACAACTTAAGAACAAACAGAAAGGTCAGGGGAAACCAGCTGCAAACATCAAGAAGCCCCGGAAGGCAGAGGTTAATTTCTGTCCAAGCCATCCAAGAGGCGAAACCACAGCCAGCCTAGAGGTGGAAAGGGTTGCTCTATTGACCGAGGTAAAAAAAAGGAGAAAGGACGAGGCAGTGATCAAGGAAAAGATGCAGCGTACCTTCTCGTACAGACGACAAGAAGTTCTTCAGGAGCCAATGATTACAGAGGTCCAAAACAGATGGCCAGCACTGTTTGAAGTTGGAGAAGTAAGTGTAGTAACCCATTTGTTTGAAATGTAGATGCAAATTGCATTCAGTGTTATACATCTTGTTTAAAGTCAAGTATATCCTGTCTTTTCTCCTCTCTTTCAGGTCAACTTGGAGTTCATGCGTATAACAACTGTTCCTCTGATATCAAAATTCATGGGACAACTGGACAGATACACTGATGACCTGATGAAGGTTTTCCGTTCCAATGGAGGATCTGCAGGAAAGAAAGTCCGCACCATAATGTCATTGACAGCTAATGTAAGTGTGGTTTTTATGTATTATTTTTTTCAAGCAACAAGCTGCTGGAATTCTTCGGATTTTTCTTTTTCTCCTCCTCCCCTTCCTCCTCATTCCTTCTCCTCTCCTTTCTTTTCTACAAGTTAAACAGATTTGCAGGCCAATTTCATGTAGCAAATATGGGTTTGTGAATTCATATTACCAAACATTCACCACCTTCTGATTCTTAGAGACCTTTAGTGATCTTTGTATTAAAGCAGCTTAATACACACAAACGACAAACAATTTCTCTCATGCAAAGTATTTATTGTACAATCAGAAAATGTACATTATATTATACATTATATTTGAGATTATATGAGTGACTATATCAAAGTCATTAGGATAATGTGGTGACAACTAAACATGTCTAGGGAGGGGGTCCAGCAAGTACAGCCCTGGCTGCTCTAGTCTTAAAATATTACTTAATATATTAAACTTAAAATTCAGCATTACTTGAACTGTAAATCAATGCATTGACTAATGTAATTTTCTTTGGGATCTTGTTGGTATGCTTGTTTCAGAATGAAAACATAAACATCAAGCGCGACTGTATCCTGAGGAGCCTAAGTGTCTACCTCAATGAAGACATGGAGACACTCGTCAAAGAATACGTGGTAAGTGTACATCAACCTACTCTCTTTATATTATAAATGTGTTACGGATATATTTACATTGATAGTTATGTTAATTGTCTCATAGGCATCACAGTCTAGCTTTGCCCATGTGTGTGTAGTGTGCACTGAAAGATTAAACTATACAGCTATCAGTGCGGAGCATGATTGAGAAACTTGTCAGCTGTAAATGACCCTGGTAAAGTATAAAACATTCAAACAATCTCTGTTTATCCTCCAGGACAGCAAACCTAGAGAGGCTGAGTTGGGGATTGTACAGACAACGATGGGCATCTACGTCACTCGGGTGGAGAGTGCCGGTCCTGGAGACGAGCCTTTTGCAGATGTTGGCGTTGTACTTGAAGGCGTGGAAGTTCTGCAAAACCTACAAAGTGTCACCCTTGGATGTGTGATGCTTTTTGGACTGATTTATGCGCTTAACTTAAGCTACCCTAAGGACCTCAAGTGCACATTTGAAGTGTTTCAGAAAATCCTGATGGAACTGGACACAACCAAGCTTTCACCAAAAGTCCAAGCACTGAAAATTAAGATGCTCCAGTGACTGAGTAATTGGCCTGATACACTGATATTTCCCTCTGGAAATGTATATCAAAGTGGTTGACTTAATGCAAATTTCAGTACTTTGAGTGAACTTAGATGTAAAATTTTCAACTTGTGTTTTTCACAGTTCTTGATTGCTGTATTTTTGCTGCAGAATATTCCTGCACTCATAATTAAACATGCATGAAAAGTGTGGTGGTGCAAAGCCACTCAACCACTGAGCCCTTATGGCAATGTTTTGGATTGTTAGGGTGGTGGTCAGAAAATTAAAAAAAAATTGATGTCAGGGATTCCTTGAAATGTTAGTGTACTGTGGTTGATTTACCTGTCTACCTCAAGTTTCACACAATTAAGCACAGTTCTTGAGGGTGTTTATTGTATTGCTGCAGAAAGGTCTGTTACAAATATATAATATACAATATATATTCTTTGTGTCATGTAACAAGCAGTAAAGTGTTAAAGGCCAATGGGGCACAGCTGCTCACCTGAGCCTTGTGATAATGTTTTGGATCCGAATTTCAAAATTGGATCCCAGGAATTGTTAGCCTTTGAAATCATAGAAGAACAGAGTTCAGAAGCCCAGAGTTCCCTTAAATTAGCTTTTAAAATGTTTGCAACGAGTAAATGTTTGAAAATAGAGCACTTTCTTAACCTTAAGAGAGCATTTTCTTTCTTTTCTTTTTATTTTTATTGGGATTTTCCCAGAGGGAATTTTCTTTTTTATGATTTGTTTGTTTTTTGCACACAACACAACATGTTTGTATGAGCACTGGTTCTGTGTACAAGTATGTCTTGCTAGCTCCTCTTTTTGTGGGTGTGTGCTGTTATGTCAGTATACCGTGCTGTTGAATGGAAGTGGTGTTGCTGCCTTGAGTTTTTGCAATGCCCAAACTTGCCTTGATAAGCGTTAATAAATTGTTAAATGTGAAACAAGGTGGTCTGACTGTTCTTTTTATGTATTGTAGTTACATATTGTTGTAAGTGTGGGGTGAATGGAAAAAAGATTCAAAAATTGGAAATATCTGGTTATAAATTTAAAATACATTGGGCATATTAATAAAAAGTACATAAATTTGATGCATTTTGAGTAAATGGGTTTATTGCATAAACCTGGTTATTATGAATTTCAAACAAATAGGCTTTATTAATATTGAATACATAAACCTGGTTCTTATGAATTTCAAACAAATTGGATTTATTGATGATAGGTTTATATATTATAAACCTGGTTATTGTGTATTTAAAACACATTGGGTTTATTAGTACTATCACATAAATCACATTCTTACTTGTTTCATTTATGTTTGACTGACAAATATGCATCACATTAAGTTTATTAGTTTGTTTATGTTAAAACTGTAATCCAAATGGATGGAAATTTTATATGCAATTAAAATACATAAATCTTAAATATTAGGCCTAAATATTTTTTTGAGTGTACCTTTTTTGCGCTCAACAGAAGGAAGCAGCTCAATCGGCCAAAATTAAAGCCGCAAGCAGCAACGAGCGGGTTTCAGGCTTCACAAAGGTGAGCAAAGTCACTTCAGCTAGTTTCATTCTGTTTAAAGGAGCGAGACCAATCACACACTTGTTTCATCATCACAAAGCCTGCAGCATTTCAATAATTGCGCACTCAAAGTTCCGCCATTCGTCCCCCCTCCATCGGATTTGAACGAAACTCGGTGTGTATGTTCAGGAGATAGTGCGGGATGTCTCCAGTGAGTTTAATCAGGATTGCTCAAAGGCATCTTGAGTTATGAGCAAATATGTGATAGGCAACGCCCACTTGCACCGATCAATACGGCACTTCAGGTTTTGGTTAATACTTGCCCCCAGAGCATGCACACCAATTTTGGTGAAATTCCGTCCACGGGGTTTTCCGGTACACGTTTGTGGCATTTGTGGCGCCCCCTATGGGTCGGGCTCAAAATGCTTCGGGAGACCTATTCCCAAACATGGACTGAAGTTAGCTACCAAGATTTATGATGATCGGACAAGTGGTTATGAGTTATGGCCAATATTTGCTAAGCCCCGCCCTTTGCGAAGATATTTTGGTTGATGGCGGCCATGTTTTTCGACCGATCTTGCTCATTTATAATAGAAATGTGTATCGCAGTCCCCCAAGGCTGTATACCAAATTTGGTGTTGATTCGGTCAAAATCCAAAAAGTAGATGTCACATTACTGTTTTTCACATTATGCAAATTAACAAAAAATCCATCTAGGCGGACCTTTATGGTCCAAATGGCATTTTTGTAGAGCACATTCAGCTGGACTTGTATCAAATTTCAAGTCAATCGGACTTATGGTGTGAGGAGCGTGGCCTTTCCAAAATTTAATTTTTGGGCCTTAATTACAGCGCCACCTACGGGCCGCTTGGGTTCATATTTCTCGGGAAGAATTTGCAAGTCACTTCCAGTTATTGGGCCAAGTTTCGTGGTTTTCGCTCATTCCAGCTCACGGGAATTTGAGCCGCAGCGGAAAACAAATAATAATAATAAACCAGCACAAAAACAATAGGGTTCTACCCCTTCGGGGTATGAACCCTAACTAGGATCTCAACAAGTAAAACTTTAACCCCTGCCTGCTTCCCTCTCTGGAGAAGAACATCAGCTAAATGCAAGAGTATACATGTGAGTGCATGAGAAAGAGACTGAGAGATTGTGTTAATTTAAAAGTAAGCCAAGTCAAGCCTGTCTGACTTCTTAAAATGCCAAAATGTGTCTGACGCAAGTCGAAGCGCTGCAATTCCTTCAACAGCTACTAATGTCAGAAACACCCATTAACAGAAACATGTACGAATGTACGAGAATGCAGGGAAACATGCGTATTTATATACTAAGACAATATACATATAGGCACACACGGTGTCTTCCACTCTGCCAATTTTCATGCACACACACACACAGATTCTCTCACATACACACACATACATGCACAGAGTAATTGAACCCTTCCCCTTGTGGTTCCTTTCAATAAAGCGGAGAGATATGAAATCCAATAAATCTTGTATGGTGGAAGGAGGCATCAACATCAGCCAAGTCTACCCCCGACAGCACAGACATGGAGATATATGGCTGAAGAGAGATTGGTCTGTCTGTGTATCTTTGTGTGTAGGTGTGTGTGTGTGTGTGTGTGTGTGTGTGTGTGTGTGTGTGTGTGTGTGTGTGTGTGTGTGTGTGTGTGTGGGAGAGACAAATGGTACATTCAAGACAACTGGGAACCTTCATATTTCCGGATTCCATACTTCCATACTTCATGGAACATCGCCGTTCATAGTAAATGATAAGAACAAAAAATGACAGCATGTTTTAGGCTTTTAAACAGACTTTCAAGTTTCTGTTAGTGTATGGCATACTTTAAGATCAATTAATACAGTTGGATACTTGCAAAATCAGTTAATGTTAAAACTGCATGGTAGCCCTTTATGTGCTTTTTCCTCCTCTTCATGTGCTTTGTGAGAAATGTATAACAGCTATTCCAAAGCTTCTGCTGCTCTGAAAGCAGCCAAACAAACGCAACTTTCATCCATTTTGTTCGCACCTCAAGTGGTTGAGGTGGGAAGTAGGAAATTCCAAGTGGGAAGTTTCCCAGTTCCTGGTTGTCTTGAACATACCATAAGACAAAGGGAGAACGCAAGTGCGTGTAAATGTGTGTGCTGGCGTCTGTAAGTATAAATGTACAGTATGTCTGTGTACATCCCTGTACTGCATAAGTATGTGTATTATTGTGTGTTGCATGCATGCCTCAATTCAGTCAAAACTTAAAGGCAAATACAGTAACTAAAATGTGTTGGAAACAATAGGGAGAAACATAGGTACAAATCACATCTGTTGTTGATATTATTCTGCGCACATCTTTTCGATGTTGCTGTCAGTTCATATTGGTGTCAGATATGGGTTACATACTAGAATACATATGAACAATCAAAAACAAACAAAAAATCAGATATGAGAATTAAAAATTGAGGCCTGCAGTGTGAACATGGCCTTTACTTTTCAACACAGCATGCATTGTGTCCATATGTGTTACATGATACACAGATGTCACATTTGCTTTCCATGTTGTGTTAGTAAAGAACATGTGTTAAAATGTACTAAAAGTATTAGTTGTCCCAAACTCGACACAGATGATTTTGTGCAGAGACAATGTGTGTGTGTGTGTGTGTGTGTGTGTGTGTGTGTGTGTGTGTGTGTGTGTAGACACACTTATTTCTATCTAGTTAGATAGATGTGGTGTTTAATGATGAATGGTGTGTGTCCTGAGGTCATATCTCAAACCATCATTCACACACTGCTGAGGCGTCATAACCAAGTACAGAGCTGAATCCATCAATGAATACACACACACACACACACACACACAAAAACACCCTTGCACACAGATGCACACACAGCCGTACACAGTCACGCTTGCACACACATGCACAAGATGGATTAAGATCTGGTCAGGCATATTAATCATCATATTTCATTATGAAGTGCGCTTAATATGACTTCAGTCTCTTGTTTTGCTGGAATCCTACAGGAACCTTTGGTCTTTAATTAGAGCCACAAGGCAGCAGAGAGGAATAATGAGTAGCCAGCTGGGAGACCCGGGTTCAAGCCTCCGCCCTGCTGAAGTGTCCTTGAGCAAAACACACCGGCTCCAGCGGTGTGCTGTATCTGACCTCTGACCTCCCTCTAGAGGCAAGTGAAAAGAGAATTTCCCCACACGGATCAATAAAGTTATGTGATATTATTCTTAATTCACAGTTGACAGAAAAATGTTTCATGAACCTGTGACTGAGCCAAACCATTGAAAATGCACTGCAATAACTTGAACATACATATATATAAAAAAAATGTTATCTTGTTTTGGAGAAACAGGGCTTCTCAGTGAATTAGTGTTGGCAGAAATTTGGGGTAAAACACCTTTAAAAGACCATGATGCAAGAGCAAGTAATAACCAAAATAAGTTGAAATATATAAGGAAATGCCATTAACTTGACACACACAAAAAAAAAAAAAATCACACTTATAGTTATCAAACTTCAGTGTTACTGCCCTCTTTTCCTATACTTCTCTTCACTAGCTGACTCTTTGCTCAAATTGTCTTCTGATTGTTTTACCCAGTAGGATAAGAAGATAAGATAAGATATACTTTTATTGTCCGCATGGGGAAATTTGTCTTGAACTCTTTGTTGCTGTGTCACTTAATAAAAACATCAGTTCAATACACAGCATACTTACATACATACAATTTAACATACACATTCCTGTATACCAATAACAGAAGCGACCCATTGACCCCATCACATCATACTGTGCAACTATTGCACTGAACACACAACGCCTATAACCTATTACTGAGAAATTATTGCAGAACCTCTCTAGCCACATTTAATGTAATATTGCACAACCCCTATCTCACACTACACTACTGTTCAGAATCTTAGGTGAGGCAGGCACAAATGCATTTTTTAAGCGGTTGGGTTTACAGTGAGGGACTCAGAGCTGGAGAACATGGGAAGGATCAGACAGTATTTTCTGTGCCTGTCTGATGACAGACTGCTTTGATTCCAGCTGCACTGAGAGATGACCATTCACTAGCAGGGACCACGCCACAACAATATGTCATTTAAAGGTTTAATGGAAATTCAGAGGTATTGGATGTTGAGGACAGGTGAATGGATGTAAAGGGGAGGGTGAAGGTGGAAGGAGGATGTCGTCTGTTAGGCTGGTCTGGGAGGACGTACTGAAGGGAGGGAGACTCAGTGTGGGGGTTCCGTCTCAGGCGTGTTTCCACCCGAGCTGATTACAGGCCCCCAGACGGTACCTAGAATGACACGTGGGAGAGGTATGCACCGGATTGAGTAAGAAGGGATGAGGGGAGGAGGGAAGAGAGGATGAAGGGATGTGGGTAGGGATGAGGTAGGAAGGTGGATGGATGGAGGGAAGGGAAAGGGAGGGTGGGTCGAGAGATCTGAGACAAACGAGGCAGGATGGGTTGACCAGGTATAAGTAGGCTAGGCAGGTGATTAGAGGTGTGGTTGAGGCGTGGCCCTGCTCCTGAATCTAAGTTAACGAATTAACTTCTTTACCAAGCTGTCATCCCATACCTGATCATCCCCTCTAATACAGCTTGATCAACAGTCTGTTTGTAACACTGGTAGTAGGACTCAAGTGCAGAGAAGACGAGCAGGCAGACTGAACAGTTGAGTGGAGCTTTATTCAACAGGCAAAAATGAACAGAGAAAAAAGCCAACAAGGCTCTACAACTAAACTAGCCTCACAAAACTTACGAGGCAAAAACAATAAACACTCTTAGCAACAACTTAGAATCGTGCTGAACCACAGCTTGACATGAAGACAGCGAAATGTCTTGGTTATGACTGCTGAAGACTCAGCACCTGGAATGAAGAGCAGACACAGTTATATAGACCCAAGACCAGGTGAAGGCAATACACATTAATGAGCAGGCTAGGCTGAAGCAGGTGAGAACCATGATCACTGATGATCATGACTAGTGATGCTGTGTGGGTGTGACACTGTGCAGTTCTGTGTCTGAGCCACAACCTGCTAGGTGGCTAGCCCGTTAGACCACTAGCCTTATTTTTCATTGTATTATTTTTCTACACTCATGTCACTGCCGGTCCCACAAGTGAATCCATCATTACTGTGCGGCCAAGCTATTTTCAAACCCACAGAACTTTATTTTAAATTCTAGTCAAGATCCCAAGGTTTATAAAGATACCAAATATGTCAGGCTGAATTACAGGGAAATGTGTATAAAATGATGCACAACACATCTAGAGTTTGTTGTAATCTTGCAGCCATAAAAAAATGACATCTTGGGTTTGAATATTTCACTCAATATAATCAGCTGTAGCTTCAAGTGAAGTGAAGTGTTGGAACAAGCACATGCAGAATATGTATCTGACATTGTCATACAGTATGGAAAAAAATGTATTTTTCTAACTTTGAAACTACCTTTTGCCATTTGGATTATTTCACACAATGTTAACCTTTGCTCTGTGGGTTTTGGAAAGCGTTTGAGTGTTTTTGTTGTGCGATGCTGTTGAGGATCACCTCTGCAGGGAAGCAAGCAGCGTGGATTCCCTCCTGCTGCCAGGAACTCGCTGGGAGGAAACTTTCTAGTCTCTTGCTGTATGAACAGAGGTTCACAGAATCCAGGATTAGAGCTCTTCCAACTCTAAGTACTGCGGCTCACTGTCTGACCTAGTAATAGCACTCCGACATGAGTTAAAAGCCTTGAAGAAATGTCTGGCTGTCAGAGATACAGGGGTTTCCACCATCCACTGGGATAGTACATCCACTTCTAACCCAGGACATCACTTGCCCAAAGACACCAAAACATGGAGGATGATGCTCTGGTCGCCAAGGCCATTCACCCTGCTGTGTGGACAGATAATCACTGTCGTCCTTTAAATTACTTAAGACCTACTTCTACAAACATGGCTTCATGTAATGATTGTTCTCTTTCTACTACTCCTTTATAAGGGTTGGTTGGAATAACCATATCTACCATTGTATGTACAATAAACTAGAGCGGAAAGTAACTAAGTACATTTACTCAAGTACTGTCCTTCAGCCTAATTTTGTGGTACTGACACTTTGAGTATGTCCATTTTGTGAGACTTTCTACTTTTCCTCCACTACATTTCAAAGGGAAATATTGTACTTTTTCCTCCACTACATTTATCTGACTGGTGTAGTTACTAGTTACTTTGCAAAATAAGGTTTTACTTGCAAAACATACGATAAGCTCATAAAATATGTTGCATTGTTAGTTTAAACTCCCCAACAGTATATGGGGCAGTTAGACCTACAATATTAAAATACTTCTTACAGATTAATCAAAAATGTAACACTCTGAAAGGGACCGTTCTTCAGAATGAGTACTTTTACTTTTGATGCTTAAGTACATTTTACTTCTAATACTTATATACTTTTACTTAAGTATAACCCTAACCTTAAGTCTTTGAATGCAGAATTTTTACTTCTAATGAAGTATTTTTCCATTATGCTATTGCTACTTTTACTTAAGTAAAGGATTTCAGTACTTTTTCCACCACTGCAATAAATCTAAACATTTCAGGTTTCATGGCAAGAAAACAAAGCAAAACATAAAGCATCTGATTTCACCACTGGGCTGCTTGTGAATTTCTGACAAGTCACAGTCCATTATAATTTTTTTGGCTTAATGTCATAGGTTCTACCCTTAAACACTGTTGGCTCTGAATTTCAGTAAAAATACAATGTTTCTGTGGGACATAAACAATACGATACATGCTATGTGCCACATTTAGGGTTGAGGGAGCATTTTAGGGTGTAATAGCCCTTTAAGTGATGGATGTAGAGCATGTCAGAGGTGATTTGTAATTAAGTGGAAAGATATTTTAGGTCACCATTATCATTCATTGTAGTTGATTATGACTAGAGTGATTAATGTGGCAATCTATGGTGCAGACCTGACTCAATTCATTACCGACCCTCACATTAATTAGAATGAAAATTAAAATGTATAATTAAAATACAGTGGATGTATTATAAGTTTTAAACTGTGTAATTCATTTCCTGACAATAAGTAATCTGGTATGTATTCAGCTCGTATCACCACTGTCCTGCAGAGAGTGTGTCTTAAAAATACATTAAAGGATGTTTGAGGCCCTAGGCATTTGCCTATTCAGCCTATAGGGAGAAACGGCTATGAGTAAAGGGATTCGAACCAGAGACCTTTCGATTGAAAGCTCACCTTTGTCATTTAGGTTGGAGGTCGCTCCACATTTAGACAAACAGGCCTGACCTGCTGGAGGACAGAGGAACAGGAAGTAAGCAGGAGGTAAGGTGATCAGAAGAAAACAGCTGACTCAGTAGACAACCTTTCGACCCATGAGGAAATCAGATGAGGAGAGAGAGAGAGAGAGAGAGAGAGAGAGAGAGAGAGAGAGAGAGAGAGATCACTGGCAGACAGACGGACTCACATCGACAGACTGACAGATTCACAGGCAGACAGACAGAGATAGGTTGAATCGCTGTTGTGTTATTGTCACGGCTCTTGCCGTGACTCTAGTTTTCCTTGTGTTTCTCGTTGTTCCCTGCCCCCTGTGTGTCTCCGCCTCCCTGGTCTGTCTTTCTGTGTTGTCTGTGCATGTCGTGTGTGGCGTGGGCGTGGCTCCCTCTCCATCCCAGCTTCTGGGTTCCTGAGTTGCCGACACACCTGAACCTCATCACTCATCACCTCCTGTATATCAACCCCGGCGTTCCTACCAGTGGTCGCCAGATTGTTCCACCAACTCCGTGGTAGACACACTCTCGGTCGCTCTACACTTTCATGTTTGGACTAACCTTGTGTACCTAGTTCTGCTCATGTTGATCGTGTCTCTCCTGTGCCCAGGATTTCCTCCATGAGTCTCTCCACCTGCCCGCGCCACATCTGCCAGCCACCCAACTTTCCTGCCTGTCTGCCAGCTCGCGATATACCAACCCGAGCTCCAGCCAGCCGTTTCGCTCGCCGGCTAACCTGCCAGCTCGTCAGCTCGCCGGCCAGCCCAGCCCCGATCATCTTCCCAACTCCGGCTGCCTGCCTTCATCTCTTCACCTCTAAATCCTACCTTCAATAAACCCCTTTACCTTTTACACCTTGTCCGTGTCTGCATTTGGGTCCAAGAAGACAAACCATTCCTAACAGTTATATTGATCGGTGATAGTGCGTAGGGTAGCAAAAAACGTAATTACATGAAAATATTGTGGATTATTACTTTAAACAGAAGTGGTTGTTAACTGGAAATGTAAGACATGCTGATGTTACAACGTCCCCAATATTCATTCAAATTGCCTCTACTTCATCAAAGTAAATAAGGACATTTTACCTTGACAGTGGTACTGAGTGATTAACCAAAATTTCTGTCATTTTTTCATTCAAAAAATAATAATTGACTGACTCGGTTCAATTATTTGAATTATGCAAAGTTTGGTTTTCAGCTGTTTTGATTTTCTGTAAGCAGAAGACAGCTATTCAACACATCTAGGCATGCAGTAGTCATGACTACAATGACCACAGTCCTCTGTATGGTGGAGTTGGGGGGCCACCACTGGGGGGAACATCGCTTTTCTTGATTCTGAAAGGAAAATACGTTTTTTTCTCTGCCAGTTAGTTAGCTAAAGTAAGCCGCTTGATACTGAATGTAAACAGTGGAGGTGGAAACGAGCAAGCAGCACTGTAAAGACGGTCTAAAAGTCATGTCGCCGAGTGCAGAGAGCGAATTGGGCTTTCTGGAGAAGAGAAATATTTCCTAGCTTAACTCAGTTGGTGGAGGGTGGGTGTGTGTGTGTGTGTGTATTAGGTTGACTCAACCCTCCAAATAAACAGTTCAAGTTCATTCCCAATGTTCCTCGAGGCCCAACAGACACACTCTCCTTATTTCACTACTTCATATTATATTATACCCTTTTCCTTCTAGTCCAAGCCCCATGGATGTAATCGGCTATTGCAAAAACATCATTAACAAAAAAACAATTTATTATATCAGCATCCCCAAACTGTACAATATCTAAACCTATTTCCTTTCCCTGAACCTTTTCAAATAACACTTGAAGTAAATCATAATAGAATAGGCGATAAAGTAAAAAGTGAATTTCATTCTCCACCTCAACAAGCTCACACACACAGCCTTTCCTCCTCGTTCACCCCGCTGTACCAAACAGTTTAGATTTGTAAAGGAAGTGCACCGGATTGGAACTGAGCACAGTGATCTTTTGCTCTTTGATAGGTTATACTGAACATATTTATCAACTTTGTATTCCTTGTTAAGTAAACAATAAATACGCAGTTTAGGTTTGTGACAAATATTCTTGTGTGTAAAATTGGCCCCCATCACTGTCTGTCAGACAACAGGGCGGGACCCATGTTTCACCAAGCTCCTCCCCAATGACTCTATCGACAAATCTATAGAACACCTCTTATTCAGTAAGTTAATACTGTTTGTCTTGTCTTGTCTTGCAGACATTTTGATCTAGCATGATGACTAGGCACTCTGCAGTGACTTGCAGATAAATGAATTACTTAGTTGTTGTATGTTAGTGAAGTGAAGCCTACAACAGCTGGACTTAGCGATTGCTTATGCACGTCTCTAAGACATGCTAGGTCAAAATGTCTGCAAGACAAACAGTATTACTGTAACTTACTGAATAAGAGGTGTTTGCTATATCTGCAAGACGCTGCATTGATTGCTTAGTTGTTTTCTTGTCTGTTAGACAAGTAAAGGCTACAACAGCTGTACTTTTGCTTATGGAACAACATCTAAAATGTTCAATAAACTAGGCTTAGCATGGCTGCCTGTCCTATATCAGAATCGAAAAAAGGCACCAGGAACATTTCTCCTCACATATGTTTTAACAGGCCTTGTATTTGTTCTACTATCATCTTCTATAATGTTGACAAAACTCATGACCAGCATGTAATTTCATAAACATCACAGAGAGATCAGGCAATTAACTATGATCTCCCATTAAATGAAAACATGCAGCATTTTCCACAATATGGGTAACAAGTAGCACTTTAAATTCAACACAATTAACCAGACAGTCAAACAGGGTCACTATGCAATCAACTATGGCCTTTCCTTTATGTGACACTAAGGTAATATTATCATTCAAAGGACAAACCCTACCATTAACATTTAAGTCCCTTAAAAATTCCACAAAGGTCTGTCTATGCTTATTAGCAAAATCATTAATTGCATTTTCTTTATCAGTACCTGAAATGAAATCATACATTTTCCCAATTAGAGCACTTAAATCTCCACAAATATAAATTGCATTCACCTCTGTAAATAAATTAACTTAACTTAATAGATGGCAAAAGAAGGAGGATGCAGCTTTTCCCCAAGAAGATTGTTCAGGTGGTAGATAACAAGAAAATACAATAAAACTAATCAGACTTTTTGTGTTCAAAAGAAAGCCCAATAATTCCATCAACCGATGGAAATTTTTCACAAAGTAAATTGACCTCACAAGTATTCCCACCCCACCTGATCCCCTTGGTGCTCTTATGTGTGTTGATCTGTTATTCCCAAACCATACATACCCCTCCAGATCAATAGTGTCTTCTTCACATAGGTGTGTTTCATTCACAGAAATATCCGCATTAAGAGTATGCAAAGTAGTCGATTGTAGTTTGAATGAATCTCTTAAGAATGAACATGAGCTCCAGTTCCTTTCGGCCTCTCCTCTCCTCTCCCCTCCTCTCCCCTCCTCTCCCCTTTTTTGTCGTTATTATCATATACTTTGTATTGTATTTGTCTTTATTTTCATGTATTGTGTACTTACTTACTTATATGTTGTGCATATGATGGAAAATGAAAATAAAAATTACACGAAAAAAAAAGATAGCTTCCTTTTCTTCCACAAATATGTATTCAACTACCACACCTGGTCCTTTCCCTCTTCCTCACATCCACTCCACATCAATATCAACGCTCCTGCAGCCCACGCCAGTAGAAAACAGCTGATTGACCTTAGTGAGTATATTTTCCCCTTCCTCCATTGGCAGACCCGCTACAATAAGGGCTGCTGATGGATCGAATCTTATCTTCGATCCATTCCCCTTTTGTAATTTACTCCTCCATGGAATCCTTGCGCGGCCGAAGCTGGTTAATCTCCAGGTCAAACCTCTGCTGCATCTCTTTTCTACTGCGCTCCAATCCTTTCATTACAGCAGCCTGGTTTTCCTTCTCCAAGGACACACCCAGCTGTCAACTGGGCCATTCCACTGCTTTTCAAAGGTCATACACCCATCTTCATGTTAATTTTCCTTAATTCTGCTAGTTGTGCAATACTGATGTCTTTTTTTTCCAGCCTTATCGCTTTCATTTCTGTCATTGCAATGAATAGATCTAACATTCTCCATCCAATTACTTCTCCTGTGCCTGCAGTCAGACAAAGCAGCCAATAGGTATTCTCTCAGGTGTGTGCTATGTGTGCTTGACAAGCTGCCACGTTTTGTTTTGCAGGCAAACTAAAGTCCCTCTGCCTTTTCCTCGCAGGCAAATTATGGGAAAAATATACAAAATAAACAAACTATTGCTCACTTAGGATACAACAAACCTGATACATACGGATATAAATGGAAAACAGTGGCTCTGGGTCCAGTTTTGGAGGCGACTGACCCACGCCTGACCGCCTGTTCCCGGCCTGGGCATGGACCCAGACCCACTGGTCGGACTTTATAATGTTTTTTCGAAGTGCCCATGGTCCTCCGGGGAGTGAGAGGGATGGAGGGTCCATATCTCAGCTTTGGCTGATAATTATCTTTAGTTTTGAAGAAGCGTACATGAAGGTCACACAGCTTTACATCCTCATCATTGACATGCACTTTTGAAATGCAAGGCGATGTGATCACAATAATCAAAATAACATCGATATATGTGTGTAACAAATAATTCAAACTGCAAGGTGCTCAAATGTTCCCTTCAAATTAAAAAATGGGAATACAGTCCTGCTTAGTTTTTCTCTAAAGCCTCTCTGTCACGGTTGTGACTTTCAGTCCCTTTGTTCATTGTCTAGGTTTTGTATTTCTTTGTGTATTGTTTCCCTGTCTGGTTCTTTTAGTTCTATGTGTACCTGTCTGCCCCAGCTGTGTCTGATTTGTAATCACCTCCCCATGTGTATATTAGTCTTGTTCCCCAGTCAGTCTTTGTCGGTTCATTATTTTCTGTTAGGTGTCTGTTAAGTGCTCCCGTCTCTGTTTACCTGTTGTTTCCTGCACCCGTTATATTAAACACCCAGTCTTGGGGTTTGATCACTACCTGCCTCGCTGTCCTGCATTTGGGTCCTCACCACACCTCACCGTGACACTCTCTGTTACTTGTTCTCTTCCCTGAATTCTCCTCCACTCAACATCCCTCTCTCCATTGCTGTTCTTGCCTCTGGCTGCAGCTATCTCCTCCAAAAAAAAAATCTGATCTGAAATCTGATTTTAAAGTCAGTGCCAAATTAATATGCAACAAAAGTGATGTCGCCTCAGGCAGGTTCAAACATGATACAGGAACGCTTTTGTGCAACCAAATCTCAGTATTTATCTTGGTTGGTGGATAATTCAGGTGGCAAACATGTGCTCCCAGTTTTAAAAGCACTGTCACCATTCAGGAATGGGTCTGGCGGGGTGTGCGCCACGGAAATGATGCGTGTTTTGATATCATATGTGACAAATACATTTTTATGGAGTATCCAGGAACTGTGTGGTATCTGCCTCGGGGGACGGAGATAGGAGAGTCGAGGGGATTTTTTTTCTTTTTGAACAATTGCTTCAGAATGACCGAATTCCTTAAATGATCTAATCTAATTTTGCAGCGGTGCAAAGGGATGAGTGAAGTTTTAGTGGTATTTTTTATTCCATAAGCAATGAATTTCAAAAGCTCTTTATGATCTGCTTTGCTAATATTTAATGACTCAATGACTTCCAGCTGAAATTAGCCAAACTGATTTTGTCTGCAGAAATGGATAGGCAACATCTTGAAGTGGATGAACATCTTGAAGACTGATGTTAAGATAGCAAAACGTCAACAAAACAAATTCACATTATGTCCTTTTTTTCCCCAATTTCTTCCCTCTGCGATTCCTTCAGGTGTTTTTCCTTTTATAACTTAAATTCATGTTTCCATTTGGTGTGTGTATTTGTTGGTGCGATGGCAGTATCTTTAATTAAAATTTTAAAAAATGATCTCAAGATATTTTTTTGTGTTCAGAAGCCATTGGGAAAATCCACTCCTGATTGGTACAAGCCTCCCATTAGCTAGACTGAAGCAGTCAGGAGAGACATAATTTCCCTCAAGTCTAGTAGTTCTTTCTAACGCTTCTATCAATCATTTTTATATTGCTGCATGACATGGAAGTAGAGTAGTAAAGCATGTGGCTTGTGCTTTTGTTTGCTTGTTATTCTCGCACCTTATCTTCTTCCACCAAAATGCATTGTGTGTTACGGCCCATGGCCGTACCCCCAGGAGATTCCCTAGTGTTTCCTTGTGTTTCCCCTTCCCTGTGTTCCCAGTGCTCCCCGGTCTGTCTCTCTCTCCGTCTATGTTTTGTTTGTGTGTGTATTGGCGTGGGCGTGGTCTCCCTTCTTCGTTCTCCTGGCTCCCAGCTCTGCTCATCCTGCACACCTGTCTGCAATCGGCTCATCACCTCTCCCAGTCTGCTCACCTGCCTCTCATCAGCTCATCAGCCTGCAGTATATCTCCCCCGGCTCTTCAACCATTCTTCGCCAGATTGTTGTTTCAACCACAGTGGTAGATACGCTTCAAGGCCAATCTAGTCAGAAATTCCAGAGTCTTTGTCTCTTCGTGTTTCCTGTGACTAACCAGCCTTTCTTGTATCCCAGGATCATCACTTGCCTGCCTGTCCTCCTGCTTGTCTCCCTGCCTGCCTGCCAGCAACCTCCTAGCCTCCAAGCTACACCTGCCTGCCACGCTTCCCCTCATCCCACGCTCACGCCAAGCCCCGCTCCTCCTCACCATCACTCCCTCCTGCAGCCACCGGATTCCCGTTCCCTGCCATCAGCCCCTCATCCAGATCCTCCCTTACAATAAAACCTTTCCTTACCAACACCACCCTGTCCGTGTCCTGTGTTTGGGTCCCACCTGTGTTCATAACATTGTGCTGGGTGGGAGCGAGCAGTGCATCAATTTTAAAAATTTACATTTTATTGAAATAACTGCTGCTTGGTGAATCATATGTGTGTCAATGTATGTCAGTGGATCCTAATGATTTGTTTTGTTGTGCTGTAAGGAATGCATATTTGCAGGTAAGCGATGCAACATTAAACTGCCATATTTTGAATGTAATTTGACATGACAAAGATACAAAGAGAGAAAGAGAGAATGGTCTGTATTGTGGCTCAAGCCAATCACAACGCAAAGCCTCTCACTTCCTGACCAAGCCACAAAGTCAAAAACCAATATATTTTCTAAAACAAAAAAGAAATCGCAATTTTTTGGTATTTAAGGTTAGACACAAAGTCAAGTTAAGGTTAGCGGTAGGTTTACAATCAACTTCATAGGTGAAAAATATAACTCTGGCTTTGCAGCTTGCCATGAAAATAACAACATAACAAAAGTCCCAAGGGGAAGAATTATGAAATGGCCAATCAAAAGTATAGAGACCGCGACCCATCTGTAAACCAGCACCCCCAAATCCCAAAGCCAAGCCTGAATTCAGAGCGCACAACAACTTTTAGAGGCATACTGGCAATATTCATGCGGGGGAAAACTTTTATGCTGCTAAACAAGATCAAAGCGAGGTGATTTATCAGCACAGATTATATCTCACTTCAATGGAAGATCAATGGTTGATTTGAACTCGCTGTTTTATTAAGGCCAAACCATGAGTCACACAAGTGATTCCACACACAGTCTGAGTGTGTGATTTATTACCGAGGATTACGCTGCAGTTCGACAGAGGATCAGCGGTCATCTTTAACTTCCTCCCACATAAAGACAGATGACTGGTAGTCACATATAACTGATTTATTACCAGGGATTTACATTTTATTTCTTGAGTTTTACGATCATATATTTGGGAGCCACTCCTATCATCTGGTCCTAATCAGTGAGCCTGGTGGTTTACTACAGTCAGTTAGACCAAGGCCTCCTCTTTTACCACAACATTTCACATGCTAGTTAAACTCAAGTCTGGGAAACAACCGAGGCAGGGAATGGGAAGTGAGTGTGTGTGTGTGTGTGTGGTGTGTGTGAGAAAGCGATAGACATAGATGGAGAGTGAGGAAGAGAGAGATTGTGTTAGAATGCTCGTGTGTGTGTGTGTGTGTGTGTGTGTGTGTGTGCGTGTGTGTAAGTAATAGAAAGAAAAAAGTGTGTGTAGGAGGATGTGTGTGTGTCAGAGTGTGTAGGAGGAATTGTGCCGTCATTCATAAAGACATGAGCTGCGTTGAAATCAACCGAAATCCTTCTGTTCCTCTTTAATAGTTCCCTAGACCTCAGTGACCCACAGTCAATGATGGAGTTCAAGGGGAAAATTCAACTTATCAGAGACTTCACCGCTCAGATTTAACGCAGGATGGAAAGATTTATTGAACAGGTCTTATGTTGCAGGACAGAGTTGGGGTCAATTCATTTTTAACTCAATCAACTGAAAATATACATTTGGCTTTAAAAGGTGAGGGAGAGCCTTCAATCTTAATAGTTTTGTGATAGAGAGAAATGACGGAGAAATGATTTTCGATTTAAATATTTTGAAGAAAGTCCGCTTCCAGAGTAAATTGAATCAGAAGTGAGTTGAACACATGTGAGAGGAGAGTGAATAAATTAATGAAATCTTTGGCGAGGCAACGATCACCGATGAGAGAATAAATGAGAACAGAACATGCTGTTTGTTGGCAGGAGTCATCCACATCAAGGCTGAATAAATGGTTACCTCTCCTTTAAAAAACAATCAACTCAATAACTTTAAGTAACTAGTTCCACCGCCCTTTTGATCTTTAAATCAGTATGATAATCTGAACCATTTTATTTTATTTGCAAGTAAATGTACAGTCATTTATCTTGGTGACATTGGTGCAGGGACATATACATAATAACATTAATAATAATAATAATAATAATAATAATAATAATAATAACAGTAATACTAATGTTTATTTATATAGCACCATTCAAAGAATGCAACTCAAAGTTCTTTACATAAAATAGACTGATTAAAACAATAAATGGATTAAAAATAGTAAATGGATTAAAACCATTTCATCACATTAAAATGACATACAAATTTCAAAATAAAAAAAATAGAATGACCCTCTATGTCAATGACAACAGCAATTGCTAAATGATCAACTGATAAAATGACAAACAAACAATAGAATGGAAGAATAGGCATCTAACTTAGTTTCATAAGGACATGCTGGCACACATTCAAGATACACAATAGATATTTACATTTCTTTTGAGGAACTGTTCTATTTCTTATTCTTCTAATTTGACCAAACTTATTCTGCAGCAAAGAGAACCAACAGTAAGTCAGGAATATGGCCCATTCTTTAAATAAGGTAGAAAGGTAGGATCACAGTCGTCAAGCAATCTAATTTTACTCTTGAAACACATTATTTAGTTGATACTATAAAGTCATATCATTAATATTTTTTGGACATTTCAGACTTTTTAATTTCCTTCCTCAAACTATATGGTGCAGCCCTGCTGACAGCAACACTGACAAGTAATAAAGACCTAATTTAAAAAAAAAAAAAAAAAGGAGAACCAGGCAAGGCGAGCTGTTTGCTGACTTTGAAAAGCAAACTCATCACTGGGGGGCAGAAGGCTCAGTCTGACGGCTTGGGCCTGGCAGCTGTTGCAGAGACGAGGTGATTTTTTTGGGGGCATAAACCCGCATCGCTGCTTACCATATCCCCTGCCACGGGCTTGCTACCCGACCTCCCTCTGACCTGGGAACCGGCTCTTGAGATTTACTCGACTGCTATGATATGCGATGAAGACATGTTTTGCCCTCAGGCTCTCCAGGATCCAGTTCAACATCAGACATTGTGTCCTTTGCTGCACCGCACCACCTCTCCTTCTCCTCCGCTGAAAAAATACACTCATCTCATTAATGCCTATATGGTTAATACATTAAGAACTGAAAGGTCTTCGCTACTAGAGCGTGGAAAGTCATCTGAGATCGTTCTAGATGTTAGGCAGTGTGTGTTTTGGCCGTGACTGACCCGTCATTGACATCTTCAGCTCCTCCTCCTCTCTCTGCTGTTCTTGCCCAGTTCTCTGGAAACATCATCCTGTCTAAGTCTCTCTCAGTCCAGTATCCATTGATAATCTGGTAAACAGGTATTCTGCACTGACTGGCATTTTTTGATTCCCTCTCTACACTTACAGGCTGATACTATCTGGTTGATTCTTTGTATATATGGTGATTTATAATGTCTCCACTTTTAAAGATGCACACAGCAGGATTTTTATGTAAAAATACACACATTTTATCAGCCTAAATCACAAAGTGGGGCTGCAATAGAGAAAAAGTATCCTGTCTACCCAAACTGAGACTCCATTGATTTACCCTATTTGCTCAAAGACAGCCAAAGTGTAGTCAGGCTTTAGTTTAGGGGCACCAATTACCAAATTGTGTTTGTTGCATTTATCTTCAAAACTCTTCTAGCCTTCTGACATGGAGGGTTTTTTTTTGGTGGCAATTCATCCATTTTCACATCACTCGCCTCTAACACATAAGTTCCACCACCAAAACAGGTTTTGAAAAGAGCATTATTCCGGTGCCCTGGCTGAAGCACCGCCCCTGATGAGTGTCATTGGATTAAGAGATACAAACAACGCAAAACATTTCCCCCCCTTTTCCCACAGTCATAATGGGTTCTGTTAAACCTTTCTCTTGCACTGGCGCAGCTCTGTGGAGAAAGTTCTGGCCAAGCGAGACCTACCTTCGCTATAAAGTGATCACAAACTGGCTAGGTTAATGAACATGAGCGTGCTGTGTGTCGCCTACTGACACCACGTCACATGATTTCTGGGTATTGAAGTTCAATGTCAGTTCAAACAGTTACCTCTTGCTGCCATTTGAGCCACCAAACTGAGTTTCATAAAGCAGCTTTAAAACACTGTCTGCAAAGTTTCCCTTACAGGAAAATAAAGATTTGAAGTGAAAGGAATTGGATTGAATTCACAGTGAAATAAAATTATTCTGTGAAACTCACATCATGGGCCATTTTTGGAGAGAGTGTTGAATTACGCCTTAAGAAGCAGAGCAACTGCCTGCCTCACCTCTCTGTTGAGGGGGGAGTTCAGGCAAGCAAATATATGCAAAAATCTGCAAGTGTACACAAACAGACACGCAATCAATTATCCTACAACTTCTGAAAAAATGAAGATGCACAAATACAGGTGGAATTTATATGTTTACTTCTATTATCTCGCTCATTCAGATCTCCCCATGGGCTGGTGTCCTGTTGACTAAATCAATAAACACCTTGGATTTAAAGTTTAGAGGGTAATTGTGTCATAACAACAAAAGGAGCGCAGCTTGAAATTACCACCCAAAATGAAGGATGTTTTCCTCTCTGTGCCTCCCTGGTTCAGTTAGATTTATACTATAATAATTAAGTTACAGCATACACCACACGTAATTCATGCTCCAGCATAGTTCAGTCCTTTGTAAAACACTCTCTCTTAACAAATATAAGTGACAATATTTCCCCTGCATACTTAACCTCTTTCATTGTGACTTTAATTCCTTTTAAGCTCCAGTTGCTCTACCTTTGCCCACTCTGTCGTTTCAATTCTGAATTTCTGTTCACATCAGATTTTTTTTGGATGAGCGCTCATATCTATTCTAGCATGCAGCCCATACCCAATACCAATATGAACGGCAAGACTTTGCGTTTTGACTGAATTGAGGCGTATGCTAGTTGGGCAGATGATTGCTGATTTGGGGGCTGGAACCTGGATCCTCCGATTTAAAGTGATGTTGAACTTTGGTAGTACCTTGGGTTGTGTAGCTTCCTGGAAATGATATAACCACAAAATCAGTGATTCTGTCTTATCTGTTGCTCCAGTAGAGGAGACTGGAGAATTGTGTTTTTTTTCTCTCTCCATTCACTGCCATTGGATGGAGGAACAGTCTGAAAATCACACTGCTAGCACATAAACAAACGCCAACAAAGCAGATTCTGACAATATATAAACAATCTAGTCATTCTGTAAATTTTTTTTCAAGTGAATCACAAGTGTAACACCGAAATCCAGTCGGAAGAATTTTGGTGTTACACTTCAAGGGTTCAAACTTTAATAACATAAAGAAAGCTGTTCACTTAAGTTTTTTTTATAGATATATATATATATATATATCTTCTATTGGAGCAACAGATAACAGAGAATTGCTGATTTGGGGGTTTTATCATGTCCACGAAGCTACACAACCCAAGCTACTACCAAAGCTCAACATCACTTTAAGGATGCTCTATTTAGCCACTTGGTCACCGTGCTGTCCAAAAAATGTGAGCTGGAGCTTTAATCCGGTGCCTTAGACCACTTGGCCACGCTACCATCAAAGAAAATGCCTTTCTCCAGTGGGGGATGGATCCCTAGTTTCCTGCGAGACAAGTGGGGATATTTTAATCAGGACGTCCTTGCCAAGAAGGATGGAGAATGGATGAGTAAAAGCTTATTAATGAAATGTAAATGCCATATATTACAACGCCTTGTAATATATGACTGCAAACTGAGCAGGTAATTTAGTTATTATCATACAATGATTAAGATGTATGAACAGAATATGAACACTTACAGCCCGGCTGGTCTACTAACTCACTGTTTCTCAGCGAGAGGGCCATTCTGAGTGGGTAGCATCCCACATAGGAGAAATGGAAGAATGTTGCCGATATTGTTGGTTAGGATGAATTTAGCAGTGAATTTAGCAATCGTTAGCAATAGTTTTTCCTCATTTGATTTGGACTGATTGAAACTTATTTCTCCAACTCCATGTCGTCATGTCAGGTTGTTTAGAGCTCACATAGCTATCTAAACTCTTGTTATATATTTCAGAAATTTCATACAATTTACATACCCTCTCCATAAGCCATTTTGGCAAGTTCAAATTTCATATTAATTTACCATTATGTCACATTCAGCTGGTATGTGTTAAATAAAAACTTTAAAGTAAATTGTCAAAAAAAAAAAAAAAAGGCGCACATCCTATGTAGTATGGCAATTGCTTTATATTTTTTTGTTTGTGTGTTAAATATAGAGATACCTGTAGCTAAAGATGAAAAAACCTTAGAGTTACCTACACAAAGGAGAGAAAGAAAGACAGTGAGAAGAATAGGAGTGGTACTGGTGCCACAGCCAAGCAGCCACGGCGCTTAATGGCTGTAATGGGCTTCCTTGCCCCATTTGTTGAATATAGGGCAACAGGCACTAATATCAGGCCCAGCCAGCCACTATCTACAGCTGTGAATGAGACAGCCATGCAGGCCCTCCAGCGGCTTCGATCCTGCCGGCCAGATGGACTCCTGCCAGCCATCCAGCTAGCTGCAGGTACAGCCGGGCAGCCAGGAAGCCAATCGGCAGCTGACACTGAAACAGCCACCCAGCCAGCTGCGACAATCAGATCAGCCAGCCAGCCAGAAGCAGAATGGTTCCCCTGGTGACGAGGACACGGCGGCGCAGCCACAACCGCGTCCCTCAAGCCAGCCACAGGCAACAGACGGCAGACTCCCAGTGGGAAAGAGAAGGAAGGCACAGCAGTGGGACATGTCTGAATTTGAGTCCCGGCTCCTTGGTGCTTTGGGGAACCTGCTCCCTCCACCACACAGTGCTCCCACCAACACTGGGTGAAGGATGAAGATAAGGTCTTTCTGAAGAGCTTATCCCTAGACCTTAAAAGACTGCCCCAGTCCAAAAAGTCATATGTCAAATTCAAGATGTATCAGCTGATCTGTGAAGCAGGGCAGGAGGCATGATAGTTGATGTTTTTGTTGGCATAATTCCTTTTTTCTTCATTCTGTTAATTCCTAAAGCTTTCCTGAATAAGTTACCGTTCTACAATTTCATCATTTTTAAGATTTAGAACAACAGGACAACATACTCGATCACAAGAATACATTACTTTAGATATTCCATGTATGAATACAGAACTAGGAAAGACAGACATTTCATACATGATGTCTTAATAAAGAAATGCTCCTGTTTTTCTTAAAGCATTTATCTGTGCCTCGTATTGTACATGTCTGTTTTGTCTTGTAATATGTGCCTGTTTGTCCTGAATCAGTGTATAACTATTTTATCTTGTCACTCTGTTTACTTACACATACTCATGTATAAGTAAACAGCTCCTTTAACACATCTGACCATTTCTGACCATTTTGTATTCCAGGCCTTCTCTGGTATAATAAAAGTTCTCTATCTATCTCTATCTATTCTAGCTACAGGTTTTATAAGTTGACCTTTTGTTTGGAATCAATAAAAGTAATTCCAATGTTGGGTGAACAGAAAATTAAAAAGACATGTCAGTATCCCCGCAATACTCATTGTGCCATTGTTCTGCTGTGGTCAGTTACATCCAGATGTTTTTCATCTCTAAGTTTGAGCTCAATGTTGCATATATTCTTATTAACCTATTGGGATAAAGCACAACATACTGTATATTTTCCAGGTAGATAATATGAGTGGATCTATAAACAAAAACATTTCTACTGGTAATAAATTTGTTTTATCTCTGATACAAAGTCATCAGATAAAGCAGCATAAGCAACTGTATTGAGTGTGAAGGTAAAGGTTAGAGTAATATAATTTTTGTATCACCATTTACAAGCAGTTGGATATTTTTGATGAATAGCACAGCCATCCCTGCTTATCCAGTCTTTAACATACATGTACAAAAGTTAAAACCTGATCAGTCAACATGCTGCCTATGAAGATACATCAATAAGCATTTTATCATTTCCCCTATCTCCACGCATAAAAAACTGGGGAGACATGACCCAAAAAACATCAAATTAGCAGTGTGGTGTGAAGCCAAAACAAAAGCCAAACCAGAGAAAGAGGATGTCCAGGTGCACATCAGCCAGGAGGGGAGAGAGAGCGTCACAGTGGAAGAATGATGGTCTTTATGGGTCCTGCATGACTGTGGATAATCTTCCTAGAATAGAGGGAGAGAGGCAGATAAGTAGGCAGGTAGATTTATAAAGAGGGAGAGACAGAGATGAACACACAGGGAGAGAGGGGCTAACAAATAGCCAAGACTATGGCCCAGAAGCTGTCACACACCGCAATTACATTTTTTTTGTAAATCTTTAGTGAGCAAGGGTGTGATCTGAGCTGTCATTCACTTGACACAATCTTTAAGTAGTGCTACCTCATCCATACTTGCTCATAATTACCCTTGGTTTACATGCACTCAGTCTGCTGGTGGGTGGTACTCACTCCTGAAGTGGTACTGCCTACAGCTGCACTTTGCTCTTAAAAAGCCCCAGTTTGCTTTATGTTCAGTTGTTCTGTGTTTGAGGAGGAGACGTCATCAGTCTTACCCTCTGTCTTGTGTTCTGAGCATGGGCAACTTGTATATCTCTTTGTGTTTGCTCCCCTTTTTTGATTTCTGGTTGGCTTAAGTTTTTGGCCTAAGTTCTAAGGGACCCAAGGTGTTTGCCTTTTAATGTCCTCGTTGCCTCGCAACTCTTGTGGGCACCACACCTTGGGATACCTTTCAAAGAACCCCTTTTCCTCTTTTCGCCTGAGCCCAATTATTTGTTTTCCTGTTTAGTCAGTGTTTGTGTTAGTTTCCTACCCCGTGACCGCTTCAGGCAGACTAGCTCTCTTTGGGGAAACGTAATCATGTCTTGTTTTGTTCTTGTACTAAATGCGTGGTAGTTAGGCTATACAGTAACAGCTTTATTTTAAATCATCAATTGTCCTCAGTTAAACGATGTTTGCTCTTTTCCAATAATGTGGGTGGCTCTTAAAAGAGCCTTTGGTTTCCCAGACTGAGGGGCTACATGACTTGCTGCCATGGAACAGCTCCATCTTCACTGAAACAGGAGCTGAAGGCCTCCCTCACTTTGAGAGCCTCCCCAGTGGCATTGTTGCTCCCCATCCTGTCAACACTGTGGAGAGCATGAGTAGCCTGTTCTGGCAACTGTGTGGTGGCTGTTCTCTCTCATGCACCCGACCCTCATGAAGTTGAAGAGGACACCAGCCTGACATTCAGACTGAATGGCCATTTCGTTACCACTTCATTATTCAGCCTGAGATTGCCTCCTATTTAGCTGTTTTCTGTGTGTGGGGGGGTGATTTTCCTCTGATTTTGCAGCCAGTTAGCCTCTACATCCATGGTTAGCCAGCAGATTTACCAACTTTACCAAGAATGTCATACATGATTCAGGAGTCTGGAACCAGGCTAGGAGGACACAGGTGGCCTTCCCAGGCTGCTCCACTGTCTCAGGGTCCATCCTGATGACATGCCTATACATTTCTGCCACTGAGAGGTTAGTATATCAAAACTGCATCCCACAGTAAGCCTTCCACAGCTGAGGTGGTAGAAAATCCTGTCTTCTCTAGGGACATTGGAACCTGGGGTGCCTCAGGTACCAGTATAGATGGAAAGCCTCATCTTCCACTAGGACATATGGCATTTTCAGCTCCTGGAAACATTGCATCTTCTGGGAAGTCGAGGCTGCTGTCCCTGAGGCCCTCACCAAACCTCAAGTGAGCCAAGATACCACAGTCACTAGTCCTGCCAAACCCACCAACATCAACTACCTGGAAGAGGCAGCAAGGATCCACAACCATACAGAATGTCCCTTTGTGGTTATGAAATCAATGGAGTTATCAATCAAAATTTACTATGAAAACACCCCAAACATTATCTAGTAAACCAAATAACAAATCGTTGATATAATGGTCAAGGTAGAATGTGTTTGAAACTAGGCTTCAAAAATGAAGCTTAGTTTCCGTTAACGCTTATGTGCATGGCTCTGACATATCTGATTTACCTTTTTTTAATAGATTCCTTGGTGTCAAGTCAGCCAGAATAAGTCTCCACTGACTTGCTCTGTGACTCACAAAGATGTAAACACCAAACTTATGAGACAACTTAGAAGGATATATACTATCTTGTAAAAGTACATTTAACCTGTAGCAGTAGTATATGTGTAGATGCAGTTATAGATATAATGCTTTGTGGATGTTTCTTTTTTTTTATTTTGTTATTTGTTATCATAAGGTGTAATAGTTTAATCTTGTCTTCTGGGCTGTTCTGGGCTAGCAAATAGGCATAATAGATGTGTGTGTCTATGATATACAGGTGCTGAGACAAACCATACTGTGTATCTTGTGTTCAAATGAGTGTGTGTGTGTGTGTGTGTGTGTGTGTGTGTGTGTGTGTGTAGGTTTGTGTAGGTGTGTGTGTGTGTGTGTGTGTGTGTGTGTTTGTCCGGGTCACTCAGTTCACAGAGCAGGCCAAACAGACCCAATGATCCGTGTTAATGCTGTAAAAATGACTGCTGGGGATCACAACTAATCACAGAGTTTAGGCGCCATACAAGACAACACAACTCTCTGTGTGGGCGTGTGTGTTTTTTGTGTGTGTGTGTGTGTGTGTGTGTGTGTGTGTGCATGTGAATACACAATGTACATATGAGTGTGAGCGTGTGCTGTGTTGGTGTATGTTTATAAATGAGACACTGTGTGAGTTTGTGTGTGTATGTGTGGCTGAGTGTGTGATTGCACGCTGTATACACTGTACACATACTTAACCAAAAACACAACCAAGTGAAAATTAACTCACTTTTCTCTGCATTCACATTGTCTTCTTTTGTAAGAGAGAATGTTTTCTTCTTTACTTCAGCTTTGATGAGATGCCAGTCCACTTCCTATTCATGCCTACATCTTTCTTTACAAGTCAGAACCTTTATGGTCCTGTAGGGCCATAACCAGAAGTCCATTCACTGCATATAGAGCTGAGCTACCAGGGAAACTCAGCCAAATGTGTGGGCAGTCAACAAACTTGTTGGCCCAGAAAAGTTGGCCACAGCTGAACTTTTGATGGACATCAGCTGTCAACAGCAAATCAGTTTTCCACGCTTCCTTGTTTCTCTACCGATGTGATTTAATTTCATGAACAATATTTTTCCCTGGCAAATGCAAAATGGACAACAAGGTGATTACAGGTATTTAAAGCTTCCAAGTTCCCTATTTGAAAGACTACAGGAATAAACGTCTCAAAAACAAGGTTTGGAAAATGGTTGCATGCATCATTGGGGTAAGCGCTCAAATAATTAAAGTTTTTTTCTGTTTATTTTTGATTAATGCTACCTATTTAGCGCTTGATAGCTAGCTATGTTAACTCATCAAAACAACGCAACATTATGAAATGCAAGACCAAAGCAGCAAAAACTACATGATTTGCCTGTTCAAAACTATGATAACCACTACACAGATGCAATTGGAGCCTCTTGCACTGCCCACACTTTTTAAAAATAGAGGCACCCATCAACCAAGTTGCCTGTAGTGGAATGCATGGTAGCAATACCAGCATCATAAGGCTAAAGCAGACAAACCCATTAAGGTGGATCTGATTTGCCAATTATGGACTGGTTCCCACCTCAAGCCTTGTAAACACTCATTAATTTGACATTGATTGCAGCTGCACTGATGTTTAGAAAAACATGTTTTTGCTTGGCAAATACCAATACACATGATGTAACAATGCTTTGTGCTGTTTAGGGTAGCTGCCGATGTACAAAGCTGGCTTGGATTTCAGAGGAAATGGGGGTGGGTGCACAAATGAAGCTACCACCACAAGTGAACAGAGCTCAACACCTTCTGGGGTCATGGCCCTTTAACGTTTAACGTTTACATTTTTTTTGTGTTTATTTAAAAGAATGGTACTACACTCAACAAAAAGGACACATACAAAGTTTAATTCAATTCTATAGCAGATAGAAGAATAGAATAGAGTAGAATAGTAGGTATATTGCCAGTGTAGTTATGAACATATTTGTCTGAATGTATATTAATTAATACCTTTATTTATTTATGACTATATACTATATTTCTGAATGTCCCCTAGGAGACTAATAAAGTGCATTTTATCTAATAATTTAAGTGAGGTGGCTGCTGCACACATATAATATACACACACACAATAATATCACCATAATCCAATACTGTCATGAAAGCAGATTGAACAATTTGCAATCTATCCATGTAAGAAAAACAATATTTTTTTTCTGCATTCACTACTAATTTGAGATCAATGAGAGCTTATTGTAATTCATGGAAATCAGACTGTAGATTGCTTAGTGTTAGGGCATGAGTGGAGGGCAATAGAATATAAGATTGTGTCATCTGCATAAAAATTGAATTTTGAGTGTTTCTCTGTGAGTAGATGTTATTTATATAAAATGTAAATGAGAGTGGACCTAGAACATGATCAACAGTCAAAGGCTTTATGCAAATCTTTGAACAGAGCTGTACTGTCTATTTGTGTGTGTGCACGTGTATCTACAGTATGTGTGTGTTAGTACATAATTTGTCTGTGTGTATGTGTGTGTGTATGCGTAGTGCATGCGTGTATTTCTGTGAGTGCGTTAAGCATGTATGGATCAAGTATGGATCTGTGTCATGGATCAGGCTCCTTTTGAGAAATAATTTTGACATGAACTACATATTACAAATGTGCAATATTGAACATAAACACAGTCAAAGATCTAATAGACAATGAAAAGTGTGTGTATTTGGAAGTGTGTGTGTGTGTGTGTGTGTGTGTGTGTGTGTGTGTGTGTGTGGAGGGGGAGATGCTAGTGGTGAGAGTTGAGGATCCAGCTTGGGAAAAAACTATGGATGAAACACATGATGTTGTAATCAGTGCAAAACATTATTTCATGAAAAGGTTTTCAGCAAAGGAAAGTTTCAAAGAAGCAAAACATTTTCATATTGCTATGACTGACTGCAAAATGTCATAAGCCCATTGCCTCATCCAAATTTTAGTTCAGTAAAATACACCATGGCATAAACATATGGAGTGAGAGACGTTTAACAGATTAACTGAAGTCTACACTAAATAATATAAGTACATACATTAATTACTAAAATAAATAAATTATGAATAAAAAATGAGTTGCAAAAGAGAATAAATTAGCACAATACAGCAGCAAATAGGTAAAAACAGCAACACATCAAGCCTAATCAGCTCTAAATAGGTCTTTCCACACAATCTAGATTGGGTGAAAAAGAGTGAAACATTTCTCAGAGCACAGTTACCCTGAAAGGCTGTCTGGCATTTTCACTGCAGGCAAACTTTGGTGTTTCATCAACACTGACAAGGATAGGTCACAGTGGCCTTTTTGATATACGCTGGCTGGTGATCTCTCTTATCCACAAGCACCTCACAAGTACTGTGAGTTAATATATGTCTAGTGTGGGTGGCCAACTTGGGAATTGCACCCTTAACCCTTGTACACACATAGCCACAGATTTGCTCACATCTGCAATGCTGCTTTTAAATTTAAAAGTAGCACTTCTGGGGATGTTTCTATATTGCTCTCTACATCCTTTCCTCTTGTCATTTCTGGTGACATTGCTATCCACTGTATCCAACCTTATTTAACCCCCTAGGTCTCAATGCACTCAAACTATGTTCGAATAAACGTTGTGGAACCATCAATCAGCAGTACAAAACGCAGAGTTCATCCCAGTCTCCCTTGCTCTCTTGAGACATGGATCACCTCAGAGAGTTAGGAAATATCTGCTGCCCTCTCTGCTGCATACAGTTTCAACCATTCCACTTGGCCTTCGGGACGTTGTGGTGCCACAAATTTGTTCACCTCTACTAAGTCAATATTTATTTTCCTTCTCTGTTACTTTTATGTTTCTTCATTTGAATTCCATGCAGTCACTGTAATCCACCGTCCCCCCCTCCCCCTTCACATTATTGTCCATTATTGGTTCCCAGGTTGACCTAACAGTTTCCTAGAAGAGCTTGACACTCTTCTCAGCAGGGACACCTCTTACTCTCCTAGTCGACTTCCCTCAGAGAATTTCAATTAAACTGTTTCTTTGCTATCCTCTTTTGATCTCACCCTCTCTGCATCCCCACCTACATACAGAGCGTGTACTAGTAACCTCACTCCTACCTGTCTCATGTTTCTGATCATCAGTTTGTTTCTTTTCTATTAACCCCTCTAAACTGGTTTCCCCTAAAACTATCACTCATTGTAACCTGCAGTTTCTCCACCTGTTCTCCCTCTCCTCCTCTCCACCTTCCTCGTACCTCTGTTGCCCCAGACTCCACTGCTTTCACCTTTCATTCTCTTTTGACCTTTTCTGTCCCCTTTCCTCTAGATCTATCCATCTGTCCCCATCTCCCCCTTGGCTGTCTGAAATGTTGTCAAGCATACAAGGTTTCAGACAGCCGAGAGAAGACGGCAAAAAACCTGGCTTGTCAGATAAGCTCTTCTACTGTCAATCTCTTGTCCTCCTTCTCTGCATCTGTCTCTGCTGCTAAAGACATCAGGAATGATAACATGGAGGAAGTTACCACTCCAATCAACCTTTTTACCTCTCTAATTCTCTACAAATTCAAGCAATTCCTAGCTCGCCAAAACTTTTCTCTATCTTCTCCTCTTTCTTCAGTCACCCCCACCCTACTCCTCCCTCCTCTCTTTATACTGAGGACTTCGGGGCCTACTTTGAGAAGAAGGCTGACAACATCCAAAGCTTCTTCTCCCAGCTACCCTTTAGCCTCCACCCAATTTACTCACTGCCTCCTCCTCTAATCCCACTGGCACTGACTTATTGTCTGTTTCTCTTGTGCCCTTCTTCAGCCTCCTCCCTCCTCCGGACCATCACTCCTGATCCCCCCTCCCCTTTTGACCACCATCTTCACCTCCCTCCCAGGTTGCATAGTAATCTGCCTTCAAGTCAGATGGAGTTACTCCTCTTGCTGAACTGGAGATCTCTGGGTCTCCATTCTCATGGTTCACCGCCTACCTGTCGGACTGTACCACCATCACCAGTGACAACACTACAGTGACTGCTGCCCAGATCGCTAAGAATCTCAGTTAAATTCCAGACATCAAACTCTGTCGCAAGGCCCACGTTGCCACCACAACTGCCCAGCTCTTGTTCGAGTTTTATTCATCTCCCATCTGGACTTCTACAGCTCCTTCTTGGCTGGGCTTCCTCCTTGCAGTGGTATGGTGTAGAAATTAGACATTTCATTTATAGGCAGGAAGAGGTGATAACATTGCATTCTCTCATTTTTTCTGTTACTCTTCCAAAATGTGCATTGGTAAACACTCTCCAAACATTCCATTGGCAGTCCTCTGTTTTTGGGTCAAGGAAATCTTGTAACGTTGGGTCAAATCCTTAGAACCAATCATATTTCAGTCTGTAATGCAGTATACAGTCTCTCTCTCTCTCTCTCTCTCTCTCTCTCTCTCTCTCTCTCTCTCTCTCTCTCTCTCTCTCTCTCTCTCTCTCTCTCTCTCTCTCTCTCTCTCTCTCTCTCTCTCTCTCTCTCTCTCTCTCTCTGTCTGTCTGTCTAAAACTATGTCATCCAGAACTTCTATTTCAGAACTCTAGGGTCGTTCTTGTATCCTTGAAGCTGTAGATGTGTTAATCAGCTAATCTGCCTTGTCAGGTGACAATGGAGACCTCTGTTTCATGCTGCAATAAACTCACAGCACACACACACACACACATACATACATAAGTACACACAAAGCCACACACATATACATGTATAAGCACACATACACATACAGCTCTAATAACCTTGGTGTGCTGTAGGTGACATTGACAGTCAGAGGGATACAGTGAGTCCGCAGCATTATTGCACAGTAACTCATGCTGGAGCTAAGTTTATTGTTTTTTTGACTAAGCTACCAAGCAAACCATCACAGTGTCTTGAAGATCTATAATATAGTGTATACTGAGGAGTGAGGTTGCGCCAGCGCTCTATAGGGTTGGATTGGCTCACCCTGATTGGCTGAACATGTGCATGCAAATTTTCAATGAATTGAGGCAACTAGATGAGTGGCTATGCCAATAGAGCCCTGTTAGAGGGCGAAGCCTGTGTGAACGCCAGCTTCTACTTCTTGGATCTTTTGCTATGTTCCAATCTGTAGTTTGCATGCAGAGTATGCAAATATTGCTGTGCCAAACCTTACTTTTTATAGGCCAAGAGTCACCAAACGCGCATAATTTTGGGTGTCATATGAAAATGATCAATTGATTCCACAAGGTTCTCATTCCACTGCTGCCTCTGATTTGCCAATCTACGATGTAATTTGCGTTCATTTTGGTGGTGTGAGAAAGTTTGATGAATCAGATGAGCCAAATGTCTTAGGATCATTTCCATAGATTCTGCGCTCTTTTCCACAACAGCTTGATGAATGAGGGCCAATGTGAGCATCTATAATAGTACTGTAAGCCAGTCAAAGTAAAATACTGATTGCAAATAAAATATACCCAAATTTATAGTTTAGCGTGCTACATACTGGCAAATAGTCGTTGATTAACAATAACAACAACAGTATTGAGGGAAGTTAATCAGTACAAAACATCAACAGCAATATTTCCTTTAAACATACCCTCTCCCCTTATGTCCTCCTCTCTTTTTAAATTGCAACATTTTAAAATAAAGCTTCAAAACTTAAATGGCTTGTGGAAAGTGCTATGCAAATATAGCATAAAATAGCTAAATTGAATAGAAAAAACATTTAGGATAATCCTTTCTCTTTCTCTCTCTTTCACTTGTTTGTAGGCTGTGTATTGTGAATGCAACAAGTAATATTTGCTCAAATAATTACATTTTCATTAAAACTCCTGAGAAGGGAACATTTTCATGATTATTTAAGCATTGTTTAGTTGTTGAATATTAACAATCATAGTTACTGGAATGATTAGCACCAATCAAATTGTATCAGTGACAGATACTATAAGTAGCAATAATGTTGCTACTGTAACATTTGTGTGTGTACACAAGTGTGCACAACAATGGCATTATAATGAAGATCATATTCCAGATTCAGATCATATTCCAAACTTACTGTATCAGAGTTCTGTGATGGCTGTGGTTGCAGAAATTGTGAAACTACTGCTGGACTTGCATTTTGACTATGGCCGTTTCCTGAAGCATGTTGCTTAGCATCACATATTCCTCTATGTGACACAAAATACACTGCGGTACACTTTGTAGTTCGCCTTGTATTCATTCTCTCCCACAGTCAAACCACGGATATTCGGCTTCACATTCACGCTGATATTTTTACAATCGCTTGTATTTGACAGGAGGTGTCGAAGACGAGGAAGTGGCCATTTTTAAATCTCAGTCCAACTGCTGCCACAACCCTGCTCGCAACTCTGTAAGCTGGCGACAGCCAATGAGGACACACACACCATAACACACAGAGTGAGCAAGCACACTGAGGAGGAGAGAGAGAGCTGCCTGCTGGCTGCAGTTTCCCCATCAAATTTGCCATGTAGTCACATTTTATAATGAAACTGTTTTCCTTATTATTCATAATTATGTTATTCTCACTTTCATCACTTAACTAGGAAAATACAGAACAAACTGCATTCTGTACTCACGGAAAGGAACACAACATCCTGCTCTTCATTAAGGAACGATTCTGTGTTATATGGTTGACAACCCAAGGCTTGCTAGGAAACGCAGGACACATGTTCACCTCTACAGTTGCAGCCTCTCAGTTTCTCATGGTATTTTGCATTTCCCTGCATCATGGCTCAGCCTGCTTCAACATGCTGATCTGTCCACCAGTTTACCCTCATGAGATGCACATTTTATTTGGCAGCAACTAAATTTCAGTTGCAGAACATTTTGTATTATTTACTTATTTCAACATCATAAGTAACAATTACAGCCAAATAAAAATGCACAGTGAGATCAGGTCGATGGTCAAGCATAGCATAACACCAGCTAGAATGCTGCTAATTAGACAGGTGTCTTAGCTGCAGTGTTAGGAAAAGTTACTTTTGAAACTAACTAGTTACTTGACTTCGTTACTTGCCCTAAATAGTAACTAGTTATGTTACTAAGTTAGTCTTCATTAAAAGTAACGCGTTAGAGTACTTTCACGTTACCCACATAAAATCATGCCTTTAAAATACATCTTCTGCTGATGTCATCACTCCTATTGTACAGAAATCATCACTAATCATCAGGTTTGGGACACAGCCTTAGGTAACAATCTACCGTTGTCTAAAGAAAACATCAAGGCAGCTTTCAGTTACCTGGTTCCACAGTAAATACTCAGTGGGGGCTTGGACTGACTGGATGCCTTTCTGCCGTCACTGCATCACAACCGCAGGTGATTTTTACTTTATCAACACTGAAACATTGGCTCTGTGTTCCTCTCTATAAAAAAAAAGCCTAATTTGAGAAACATTATGCTATTGACACGGAGCTATTGACGTTAAAAGGCGCATCAACCGGTGAATATCCAACTTCAAACTAACTTCACCCGGAACGGAGCCTTAACTGATCCGGTCTGGTCTCAAAATAAACTGCAGACTGCGCTCACAAGCGCTTTCAATTCAAATCTTCAGGTTAGATAGTGAAAGCTAAACTTACAGTTAGCAATAATGTTCTTATCCTTCTCTTCTCTTATTTCCAAGTTCTGCAGTTTATTGTTGTTGATTCTAAAAGCGAGTCATAACCTACAAGCCTCCACTGCACCGCCAGCCTGCTGCAGTCTGCTTTTAAGAACATGATATAGCGTACAATATCTTAATTTTTTTTTTATTTGCACTAACTAAACATTTAATCATTTAAAACAAAAATAAAAGTAGCGAAATGTAACTTTGAGAAAGTAACTAATAACTGATTACATACATTGAAAAACTTACGCGTTAAGTTAGTCGTTACCACAAAAAAGTACTGTTTCTATTGGAGTTGTTAAGGCAGGGTCCACTGTCAATCAGCATACTGCTGTTTGAGATGGAGGGAAATGCAGCATATATTTCAACAATTTAAAGGTGCTATGTGTAGTAATTTGAACAATATATCATTGTCAAATTAATTGTAATACTTTATATACTATACACTATATGGTATATTTACCATAAACAAATGTTTGGTAGCCTCTATCTCGTGCCAGTGGTATTGTTAATACTAGTATTTCTAAAAATTAAGACTTTAAGACATTTTCCATAAACCCTGTTAAAAAGAGGATCTTTACTTCTTCGGTCAAAGGTTTTGTCTGTCGTTTTACAGAAGAGGATCAACATGTTGTCAGCCTTTCTCTTGCTCCACCATCTGCGATTGCATGAAACTCTGAGAGCTTTAGCTCCATTTGTGCTAGAAGAACAGTGCCCTTGTTTTGTTTTGTGCCATAAAGCAATCTAGTAGATTTCCTGTGAAAGTGGTGTAGAGGTTGGTAGAGGCTGCCAATCTTCTTGGCAGTGGTCTTGTTTGTTTACAGCAATTACATGAATGTCTCATAATTAATGTGTTAATTATTTATTGATCTTAAAATGCTACCTTGTCGCACCTTTAAATGGTTGAATCTGTGTTTGAATACTTGTTTCAATATGCTATTTTCCTAGCTCTAAAGCCAGTTATAAACTAGTTGCAAAAGGATATTGATACACAGCCCCAGTATGTGTGATATGATTGAGTCCAACTTGGGGTCTATCATGAAGACCTTGGTGTTCAGCTGAGCAACACCTTCTTGAATCAAGCTATTCAGAGAGTGAGGGAAAGGGTTAAGAAGGGTTAGAGAAGCATATAGCTAGTAGCAGATAGCTAAAGTACACCTTTTATTTTGAGGAAACATATCTACAATAATAGTCTCTTGCTCTCTATAAGAGTGTTCCTCCGACTTCCCGTACCTTGTCTTGCTTACCCTTCTGTCAAAGTGCTGCAGCAATGTTGATAAGTTGTACCGCTCACTCCATTTACAAAACCACAGATTGTTTGGGTGTCTGCAGTCTGACAGGTAAATTTCTCTGAGTAATGTCTGTCTCTCTGTTCATCTCCGGCTCGTAACTAAATGTACTGTCTACCTCGCTCCTGCAGACAGTTTCACAGCAGGGCCATTCAAAACGTCCCTCTTAAAATATCTCCCATCAGACCCAAAATGCCTCGTTACTGTATGAAACATTCTCACAACAACTCTATTCAACAGCATCAGCCTTTATCATAATTGGTTACGATTAAACTTAAAATGTCTGCGTAGGTCTTTCTCTCTGCAGTGGATTCATAGTGGCATTATTCATTAACTCACCTCTCATTGCAACTGGCTCACACTAGACACAAACTATGTTTTTGTCAACTACTGTGTTGCACCATGGGCAATTTGCTTTTTAAGTTAATGCATATTGGGGATTCGACATAAAACAAAATGATTGCTTTCTGTCAGGCCAAATGTGTGGCCTATTATTTAGAACTGATTAATTACTGAACCGTGCCAATGATTGCTATGACAAAGTCAAATTACTGCTGTGCTATACTGAGTGGTGGAGGTGACAGCCAATGGAATTATTACTCAGATGAAGTGTTGCATATTTAACACATGCCCTATTGATTGGCCATGCCTGTCAAAGTTCTCACATGCAGAACTCACTGTATTTTAACAGAAGAGGTTGTGTGTTTCCTGGCACTTTCTGACACAGTGAAACATGTTTTATGTAACTGTAATTTCATGTCTCAGATTTCAAATTAATTTCAGAAATAGTGGTAATATCCCATATGACAAAAAAAATGTGGGTGGTATTATTTCCGCTGTGGTCTGCTTTTATGAATCACCTGTAGATGATCAAATATCTGTAGTAGCAGGAGGACTCCACTATAGGTCTACAGCTTTTATTTTGAAGAAACATTCCCCTATTATCAGGGAAATGGTAAAACTGACCTGGTAATCCACATTTCTGAAATAGAATATTCTCCATCATAACATATCATAACAAGAATTTGCTTAAAACCCACTTTCACTCACTAGCTTTTTGTTTTGATTGATCAGGTGGTTGTGGATGTATGTATACTCATGACTGTGTGCGTATGTGTGTGTGTCCGTGTGCATGTCTACTTTCACTTTTTCTGCTCTTATGTGTTTTTATTTTTCTTGCATTTTTATTCTTGTCTTGTTTTATTCTTTGCATTTTTATTCTTGTCTTTTATAACCAGTTTCTTTAAAGCACTTTGGCACAAACTTGTTTTGTTTTTTAAAGCGCTATATCAATAAACTGATCGCAATTAGCAACAAGACAAACGTATAAATAACATCTTTGGACCAAAGCCACAGAGATGCGCCCTGATAATGGCTTGCAAAACATCTGAAACTGCCCTGCTGATGGATAGCTGCGACACCCGGAGGCAACAGGCAACAGGTGTCTGGAAGGAGCCAGATGCAAGAACATGAAGTGTTGACAGCAGTAATAGCAGGTATTGCATGGGATCTTTGACTGGCAGGCTCAATAATCATCCATGATCTTATCAAGCAAGTCAATAATTGTATGACTTTGCAACCGCTGAATAACCGGGAATAATTTTGAATCATTTTTAACTGAAACCATGATATTCTCCTTTGAAATATCCTCTCTAGCACACCTGGGATGTTGGCGATGCCTTCGCCTGGCTACAATCACAGCTGCCATAGTAACTTCCATTACCGTCAGCTTTCAGGAGATCTTAACAATTTCACCTTAATTGCGAGAGGCAATTAGCGATGATCTTTGTGAATTGGAGGCACCCTATAATGGGCCCCATTTGCATAGAAAGGGGTCGTTTTTGAGCTGAAATGCATATGGATAACATTTAAATATGCATGAACAGTGACAGGACACTGTCACTACTTCCTTGGCAGCACAATTAAGTGTGCTTTCCACCCACTGCGGGTGGTTTGTGAATCACACATTTTTTTCTCTGACTCCCCACCTACAATTCAGACAATAAAATTCTCAGATGCATTGACCTCTTGATCTGGGGTTCTTGACATGAAAAAGTTTGGGAACCCCTAGTGTAGCCACTGTAGTAGCAAAACTATGATTTGATTTTAACCCAGACTTTGAAATGGCTAAAATACCCTTGCACAAGGATCTCTGGCTCATTTGGAGTTAGAAAAAAAAAAAGAATGTAGTTAGAAGCTACTCTCATCTGCACCTGAATCAGTAAAACCTTGCAATTAGTTCTAAAAAGCAGTAGCAGAAGTAATACTTATGAACTTATGAACCATCTTATGAAGGAACATGCAAATACGCTGATAGCCATGAAAAAAAAAGTTCCCATTGCGCATCTATCCTTCAGGTAACATTCGTTCTATAACAGTCGCTGAAGCTTATTCTTTCTCAAAGGTTATTTTATTAATCTTATTTTTACCTCCGCCAAGGAGGTTATGTTTTCGGTGCCGTTTGTTTGTTTGTCTGTTTGTCTGTTTGTTTGTCTGTTAGCAGGATTACGGAAAAACTACTGGCCTGATTTTCATGAAACTTTGTGGAAGGATGTAGCATGGGCCAAGGAAGAACCCATTAAATCCGGATCCGACTCACGAACAAGCAATAATAGCACGAACCTTAGCGGAGGTCTGCGCTCTCCGAGTGCCCTTCTAGTTTATCAACTGTAATCTTTCAATCCAATACTTGCAGCAGAATTCTTTGTGACCTCTGGTGAATAGAAAGAGAAAAATAATTGAATTTTCTGAACAATTCCTCTCAAAGGTGGAACAACAGTGCAGCAGTAGCGCAGCAAGCACACAATATCTACAGTGGCTATATCTGTAGCTTGAACAATCTGGCCTCGATCCAAACTAGGCTCAAGTAAAGCCTGAAATAGGTTTGGATCAGACCCGTTGTGACTAATGCAGGTATCTTTTGTAACCAGCTCAGTGTCTGTGGGCTTCCCACTCATCACAGCCCTATTCAAAACATGTCTCCAGATACATGATTGAGTGCAATGAGTTCCTTTCATACACAAAATGCTTGTTTGTCCTTCTCACCATTAGGCCAGTAGATTAACAGTTCCCAATCAGACACAAAATGTTGATCAAAGCTCTGACAAAGTTTCAACCCATCAACAATTTTTAAATAGATTTTTTAAAATGAAATCAGGCTGAAAGATTTTGTCAGTTCCTTTACACAGTTGCATTTAAAATCTTTGGCCTCCATGCAACAGGTCCAAATAAGATCCAAAATTTCTACCTGGGCCTTCTTTCTTACGATAGTTTCACAATTTCAGTCTATAACATTGGACATCAGTGCAACTGCAGGTATGTTTCTGGCGAGTTTGCAAGTTAACTTAATGCAAGTCACTACTGCTATATTCATTTATTATTTATTTTACTTTTTAAAACCTTTATTTATCCTGGGGAAGTTGACTGAGCATGCATGTTCTTTTACAGCAACAATCTGTTTTGTATTCATACAGTAAAACACGTTTGCACTTGGGAGCTGCCCAGTACAATCCAAAGTCTTTTACTGTTGACAACTGAGCAGCTCAAGTGGAGCAGTTGGGGCTTAAAGGCTTTGTTCAAGGGCACCTCCAGTGTTTCACCTGTACTGATCATCATCATCATTGGTTATCATAACCAGACTCCAGCATAGAGGATGTGATTTTTCAACTGTTACGTCTGTCCACTGTTTGCCTTTTTAACACATTTCAATACTTTTTTCAGTAGGTTAATCAATAAAAACCTAATCTCACGTAGCCAGACCTCCGTCTTAAACTCACGGAGGTCTGGAGAACTTCTCGTCAGAAAATGTTGGATAACGAGACCTTGCGGAGAAAGAGGCAGCGATTCGATTGGCTCCGAGTTTGAAAACACACACCTCGGAAACGACACCTCTGGTTTGTTTTTCTGTCGGGGTAGAAGCGCCGGCGGCAGGCTCCGCCTGAGCGCAATTTTATTGGTTTGAAGCGGTTTGAAGCATGACGACAGCCCACAGCGTCTCCGCCCTTTTCTATCCAACATTTCTGCTTGAATTTCTACGTGAGATGAATAATAACCAGATTCAAACTAGGTTCCTTCTGGTCCCAAACCTAGTTCTCCAACTTCTAGGCTAGGCTTGGACTGCATTCAGAATTTATTTATAGTTCAGTTTGGTGTCAGAGTACTTTCTTATGGTCAGTTATTTTCCAAAATGATTTATTTGGCACTCAGAACTTAAGTTCATCAGTAGATATCTTCATAATATAAGAAGATACAGGTTGGGAGAACATTATCATTTTGTCAACCAAAGACGTGTTAGCCTGTATCCTTTAAAAAGTACCTATTTTAATGTTGTGCTATCAATCTTTTTGGAATTTTGGAAGAGTTGGTCACATTTTTTGTTTAAATGGGGAATATCATTTTAGAATTAAACTTCAAAGGTGCCCAGTCAGGTTAGACTCTCTCAGGCAAATTCACAACATCCCCATCCAAAATCATTTGGCACAGTGCGAGCGGCAAGTGTCATCACAGCCCTATTTAATGGTGGCATGGTCCTCAGTGCAAGTGGTTTAAGTTGAACACAAAATGTATGTCTGGGCTTATCTGAGAGAGTTTCGTCACACTCCTATCAAAAAAAACATGGCTCAAATTGCAGCTGTCACACATCAGATACAAAATATCTGTCTGGACCACTTTCCCTAAAACAGTTCTCAGCAATGCCAGTCAGTGCAACCAACTCTAATTAGACACACAATGTCTGTTTGGGCCGTTTCCAGGGAACCATTTAATTGCAGTCCTAGTCAATTAAATAGCCCTCAGTAAAATCAGCTTTAATCGGCTGCCCATCAGATCGTTTCAACACATTCCTGTGCAAGACACGTCCTGAAGTGCAACTAACGTCCAAAAAGGATTCTCTCACACACACATAAATATATCCCTGGCTCCTGCAGACATAAAATGTTTGTTTTTTTAAGTCTTGCCATTACAGTTTCAAAACAATACTATTTAAAGAACCTGTACTGAAATGCAACTTTCACCAGACAAAAAATATGAGTCTGGGGCTCGATGCTATAAAACAGCTTTCCAGCTATCTTATACAGAAACATACATCTTAGTGCTCACTGGCTCCTTTTTAGACTTTATCTGTTCTTCAATCTCCCGACTGGTAAGTTTCAGTTAAGTTCAGTTCAGTAGAGCTTTATTGTCCCCAAGGGACAATTTATGTGCAGCAGTCTATAAAAAAAGATCAAATTTAACATTCAGTACATTCATAATGTACAATAGCATAAGACAACAAATAGCATGAATCATGAAAAAGAAGCATGCAATATAAACATGCTAAATACAATGGTATTTGTAAAAATTCTTAATGAATGAGAATAGGAGAACAAAAATCAGGTTCAAGTTTACAGGCAATCCAAATCTTTGAAATCAGGATCTTTCAGCAAAGAATTTGCTGCTATAATTGCACTAAAAACAAAGGAGAACAAGAGTAGAGTAAATGGAATCAATATTCAATGTATTTAGGGACAATCAATGCTTGTCCCTAAATATGTGGGAGGGAACAATCTCAATATCTGTACCATCAATGAGTTCTGTGTGTTCTTCTGAATACATTCAAGATGATTTACACCATGCAAATTAAAGAAAGTTATCAAAACATTTCCATCATCAAAACATTTCCATGCTACATAAAACATTTCTATGCTCCACTTGTCTTCCAACAGACGAACCACCACTGAATCATCAACATATTTGATGGGTTCTGCACTTCTGCAACTATCAGACAAAATACAAAATGTAGAGTGATGGTGAGAGAATGCAGCCTCGAGGAGAACCAGTAGAGGAGAACAGTTCACCAGAGAGGACTCCATTGACTCTCACTCTCTGTGCTCTATTGGTAAAGTCCAATAGCCACACAAACTATCCCAGATCCAACTTAAAATTAGTGATCAGTCTTTGGGCAAGCAGGTGGGGCAAAATGGTCTTGAGCGCTGATGAGAAGCCAACAAACACCCGTACATGACACCTATCCTCCTCTTATATGAGGTTTAAGACATTCCTCCCATGCAAATTGCACAGGATCCCACAGTTTAGAGGACTGGTTCACAATTATGGTCTTAATTCATCATTAAAGAGCCACTGGTCTGAAATCGTTCATCTCCATAGGGTTCTTCTTTTTGGAAACAGGGATGACTGTGGCTTTTTTTTTTTTCAGACCTCTGGTACCTTTTGCATGATCAAGGAGGTTTGGAATATGTGGTGAGTAATACCACACAACTGACTTGCTCAGGCCTTAAAGTGATGTTGAACTTTGGTAGTACCTTGGGTTGTGTATCTTCCTGGACATGATAAAACCCCCAAAATCAGTGATTCTCTGTGATCTGTTGCTCCGGTAGAGGAGATTGGAGAATTGCATTTTTCTCTCTCTCCATTCACTGCCATTGTATGGAGGAACAGTCTGAAAATCACTTGTAGCACATAAACAAACGCTATCCCATTCAGAATGATGCCTCTTAATGCACCTAACTCCTTTCAGACCCAGTCTAACTAGCACATACCAGACCCAGAATGTTTTGGTCTCAATCTTCACACCCATTTCCTAGCGACACTATTCAGAAACATGCCTCTTACTGCATGTAGGTCCTTTTAGACCCCAAATGAGGTTTTTTTTTTTTCCATCTCCCTAATGGGCAGTTTCATTGCAACCTACTCAGAAAGCATGTCCCTTAGAGCAGCGAGCTCAAGTCTGATCCAAAATATCTGTCTCGGCCCCATTCCCTAGGCCATTTTGTAAGCTATCCTATTTGCAAACATGGCCCTCGGTGCAGCTGTCTTGCATCAAACCCAAAATGTCTGTCTGGTTCTCTCACAGACAGATTGACATCAGCCGTGTTCAATGTCTCGCTCCATTCAGAACCAAAATTACATTTAGTGGGTCAGCAAATCCCCAGGGTCTCTTTCTTTCTTTATTTCTTTCTTTCTTGCTTTCTTGCTTTCTTTCTTTCTTTCTTTCTTTCTTTCTTTCTGTCTCTCTCTCTCCATCCCTCCCTGTGTATGTGTGTGAGTGTGTGAGTGCGTAATAGTCAGTCTGGTTGTCTAGCATCAGCCCATTATCATATTTCATTCGGTCCACTGTCACTGTGTCCTATCTTTTCTCAGATTGCCTTGGTGGGATAGATGACTGTGTCAAACATCCAATATGAAAGAGGGAGCGAGACAGAGACGGAGGTGTGTTTACACTGCAGCTGAAGGTGTCCTAATTCAGTGTTTTTCCCAGTGTTTTTATACTTATCTCACGATACAATTCGATCTGCAATATGGGGTTCATGATTCGATACAGGCACGATACGATTTATGTTCAACGGTCAAATAAAAGTTCAATGACAACAAAGTATAACTGTGAATATTTATGTTTATTTCTGAGCCACAAATCTTTCTAGCAATTGAATTAGCTTAGTAGAATGTAAACAACAATTTAAAAATGTCATTACAAAGTGCAAATAATATAATTTGGATGGAGAGCTTGTGAAATTGTGATGGTCAAGGGTCTCATTTGTGATTACTACAGCAGAATAAAATGGAGCTAATATTGCGATTAATTTTTCTGCCCCACGATACGTATTGTCACATTTTGTATTGGGATATATTGGATTTTGATATATTGTCCCATCCCTAGTGAATAGCAAAAAGTTGCATGGAAGTTGCATTTTTTAATTCCGAACCACATGGATATGTGCTAAAGCCAGATCCCGAGACATGTAACCTACATGGACTTGTACTTGAACGCTCAAATCGTAATTTGTCAGCGTTGCCACGACAACAAGTAAATCTTACATCATTCACCTGAGACAGCTATCTTATTTTTGGCGTCATGGCAGCTTGAATAATCCAGTCATAGCATGGAGGACAGTGAGACCAAACAACTGAAAGAAAGCCAAAGAGTCGACTTGACTGGTATTTCAGGAGACGCCTCAATTCAGTCAACACTCTGCACGTGTTTTTTTGACACTGCTGTCAGTTCATATTGGTATCAGATACGGGTTACATCCTAGAATAGATAGAGTATCAACAGTCATCCAAAAAATTAGATATGAGCAGCAATTTGAAATTACGTGTGAACGTAGCCAGAGAGAGAGAGAAGAAGGAAGGAAATAATGAATAAATGATGGGAGAAAAGAGAAAGTGGAAGTGCAATACAGATATACAAGCAGACAGACATAACAGTGTGTGAGTGTGTGCATGTGAGAGAGAGCAATTGACCAAGAGAGAAAGAAAGAGAGGAAAAGAGAGTGAGAGAGGTTACAGCAAACTCAATTAACATTCAGAGCAATATGTCACTGCCAGCCAAATGACCTCCGAAAAAGAAGAATTGATCAAAAGACAGCAACCGCCTGTCAATTACATGAAAATGATACGGATTCCCCCCTATATCTCAGTACTGTGCTCTGCAAATGAATAGAGGAGCGAGCTGAGAAAGATAGAAAGAGAGGGGGAGAGAGAAAGGGAGTGTGAGAGAAACAGGCAGAGAGATAGAGGCACACACAGAGAGAGAGAGAGAGAGAGAGAGAGAGAGAGAGAGACTCTCTCTCACTCTCCACTTCTTGTTTTTTTTTTTTTTTTTTTTTTTTTTTTCTCGTTTTGTTTTGGTTGTTTTGGGTTTTGTTTTGTTTTTTGTTTTTTTACATTTGACACTTACAAATTATTATTTTTTTTTATTATTAATATATTGCTGTTAATTGTTTCTTTATTGATCCTAAACAAACATGAATTGCTTTTATATACAGTAGACCTATGATACACACACACACACACACACACACACACACACACACACGTGCGAACAAACACAAACACAAAACATGTGTTTACTGTTTTCTGCCATTTTCCTGTTTTTATTTATTTACTTCATTTTATTTAATGAATTGTATTTTTATTTATTTATTTATTTTTATTTTATTTTTTATTTTTTTTCCATCTCATTATTGAACTGTATTATCCTTGATGCTTTGGCAATATTGCTCATCTGACATTCATGCCAATAAAGCATACTGAATTGAATTGAATTGAGAGAGAGAGAAGGGGAGGGGTTGCGAGAGACAGTGGAGAGAGGGAGAAAGACTTAATGAGAGACCGGAAGAGAAGGAGGGGAGAGAGAGAAACAGAAGGAGAGAGAGAGAGAGAGAGAGAGAGAGAGAGAGAGAGAGAGAGAGAGAGAGAGAGAGAGAGAGAGAGAGGATGTGCGAAAGACAATGGAGAGAGGGAGAAAGACTTAGGGAGAGACCGGAAGAGAAGGAGGGGAGTGAGAGAAACAGAGAAAGAAAAGAAGAAGGAGAGGAACAGGGAGGGAGAGAGAGAGAGAGAGAGAGAGAAAGAGAGAGACATGCAGACAGAGAAATGACAAAGAAAAATGGAAAGAGAGAAAAGAAGGGATGGGAGGTAGAGGGTTTGAGTATATTTGACCTCACCATGTGGATACGTTTTACCTGGAGGTGTGTGTGTGTGTGTATGCATACAGTGTGTGTGTGGGAAAGAAAGTGACGGAGGTGATGACACTTATACTGTGAGTGTGTATGCGCGAAAGAGTGTGTCCACCAACCAATTAAATTAGGGCAATATGTCACTGCCAACCAGATGGACTTAAAAGTAAAGAATTGAGTCAGGGAAGAGAACATCCTGTCAATTATTGAGTTGTTCTATGCAGGAAAATTATTTTCTTTGATGTCTCAGTAATGTATTCTGCAAATGAATGGAGAGAGTAAGGTAGACAGAGACAATGGGAGATAAAGAGAGAGACAGACTCGGGGATGAGTGGATGCGTTTGACCACTAGACATTGACACGTGTCTGGAGTGTGTGTGTGTGTGTGTGTGTGTGTGTGTGTGTGTTGCCCATAGGGACAAAAAAGAGAAATGAAAATGCAAATTATGCTTTGATGAGAAAAAATGGAGGACTCTAAACAGTGTCTGGTTTGGCCCCCGAGGACCTCTCTCTCTCTGTCTATGTCTTTCTCTCTCGCTTGTTTCTGCCGCCGTCATTGTCTTGTACCCCTTTATATTCTCTCTCTCTATCTCTCTCTCTCTCTCTCTGTATATCTTTTTCTGCCTCTGTTTTCCTCTTTATCTGTGTCTTTCCGTCTCCTCCTTTGACATTCTCTTTTTCTTTTCTCTCTCTTTTCGACAGATATAAAATAGTTATTCATGGTGTGAATAACAATGATCCTCGCTATAGTGATTCTGTGTCTTTCTCAGAAGGAAAGTCTGATCAAGTCTCACATTGAGAGCGTCTTTCTCTGTCCTCTGTCGATGATCTTCCTGCCACATTTATCGTATGTAATATATGTCATTATCAGTATCTTCTTCTTCTTCTTCTCCTTCTTCTGCCTTAAAACGATCTGTACCTCAGAGACCGTAAGTCCTTGCAATGTGATCTCATAAAAAGTTGTAAAATGAGCACAAACTCTGAAATGCAGATTTACGTGCTGCGGACAGAGTTATGTGAAAATGAACCCCTCCGCCCATCCACCACCCCGACCACAACACCCTTACTGTCCACCAAGCTACTTCAATGTGACACTACTTCATGTTTATAGTCGTGCCTCCTTCTCTATCTATCTATCGACCTACCGATCCATCCATTTTGTGATACTACATAGAGGAATCGTCTTTTCTCTCGCCCCCCTGCACAGGTTCAGGTTCAGATACAGAGCAGCACCTCTGAAGCTGGGAAGTATTCATTGTCTCCAGCAGGATAGTTTGAAAATGTGTTCTCAAAATATAGTTGTTCTTTGTTATCGGTGGTTGTTAGCTTTATGGTGATCACATGGAATTTATCACCTTTAACACAATATATGGGTGTATTATACATGGATTTATTAACTGCATTGCTACTTCATAAACAAACTAAAACACACAGCTGATATTTATTTTAGTCAAGTGTTACTCAAGGTGCACAGCCCACATTTCAAGACACAGGAATACATCAAATTGTAGTTGTGTATGACATAAACATATCGGTAAACATATTGTTGACATATTGGTTTTTCCCGGGCTGTGCAAATCAACTGTGTCACACAGAATCAACCTTTTCGGAAACAATTCTTGAGCCTTTTGTGATCATTTAACCAAAACAAAATAACTGGAGGCCATGGACAACTGTCATTTAGTTCATCACACAATGAACAACAGAACAACAAATAACAAGCAGTTTGCATAATGAACTGCAGTGTACTTATTTCATTTTCACTCATAAAATCTGTTTCACAGCATTCTGCTTCTAAGTTGTTGACTTTCATTTGCCTTTTATATCCTTCATGTCTGTGAGACATTTAAATTATATGGATGCATAAATCCTCACAGTGGGAGAGTCTATGTGTGCACACATAGAAACACACAACCTACACATATACAGGCCAAGACCAGGATATCATCATGTCACCATATGGTCCCCATCTAGGTTTCCCATGATGGGTTTAAACCACAATGCTCAGTTCTGATAATAAGTACTGTCGGTATATTAGGCTTGTTACACACACACACCCCCACACCCCCCCCACACACACACTATGGTGCAGGATTCCCACCATTAACCTAGAGAACCAAGTCAAGTCGACTTTATTTATACAGCCAATATATATTTATAAGCCAGTGTGAATCAAAGTACTTTATAAAATAGAGCAGAATTACATAACAGGGAAACGGAGAGAGAGCACCGATCAAAAGCAAAATAAAATGTAAGTGAAATCAGAACAAAGTCTAAACAAACATGTCAGACCAACTGTGAAAGGCCAATGAATAAAAATAAGTTTTAGGACAAATTTTTTAAAATTTCAACTGAGTCAGTTAATCCTGTTAAATCCTGTTAAACGGACAGGGAGCCAGTGTAAAGATGCCAGAGCAGGAGTTATACGAGTCTGGCCGCAGCATGCTGGACAAGATGGAAAATACGTACATGCCTGAATAATACCAGAATACAATGAATTATAATAATCCAGATGAGGAGATATGAAGGCATGAATGACTTTCTCCTGGTCAGAGAAGGACAGAAGAAAGGCCCTGATTTTGGAAATACATCTGAGCTGATAAAGGCTGGATTTCACAACTGAACAAACCTGCTTATCAGACGTCAGGGCAATGTCAAAAGTCACTCCAAAGTTTTTGGCTTATGGTTTAGAGGAACTGCCTCTTAAAATGCAAGAAAGTGGCCATGAAGAGTGGGGGAGAGGAGGGGGGTTTGGGGTTGGGTCGGTTTGGTAAGAAGAGGAACAAGGTGGAGGGTCTCAAATCTACCTTTATATTAGGAGTGAGTGATATAACACACAATAAATGTGTGTAAAAAACACAAAAATTCAATTATTTTAGTCTATAAGCCCGTTTAAGGTCAAGTGCAACAAAATCGCTTTGTGAGGCAAAAACAGAAGTGCCATAATAAAATAACATATAACGAACTAAAACACATATTTCATGTTTAAAGGTCATGTTCCTCAGAGTCAGATAGTGTATTCTGTTGCTCTGTATGTGTCAGACCCGCAATATAATACATTTTTTAATATGTCCGTATAGCCACAGGTCTGGCATCAACATGCCAGTTCTCATGGAACACATCTCCCTCCGTGTTCAATTCTCTTCCATCACAACACTTATTTAGAAAAGCCAATAGGAAAATCTGTTAAAATTGCAAATGGATTCCACTATGGCTGGCCTCAACCACAAAGCTCGTTTCTGGTAATGAGTCACATAGTAGTAAAACATATGAACCCACCACACTTTGAGCTCTGCTCAAGCAAAAAAATACACCATAAAATAGAAGTCAAATCCAGTCAAAAGTGTATTGGGACAGAGAGCAAGCGGTCCTCAGACGTTTTTAGACAATTATTTTAAAATGGTCTAACATGGACACCAATAAAGACGCCTCATCGAAGCTGGCAGCCTGTCCCTTCACCTAATATTTTTCATTTGTTGTCAAATCCATTTTACACTGAAGATGTGTCAGCACCAAAAATTTCAAAATTGACCACATTGTCCCAATATGCATGTACTGACTGGATGTTATTGCAGTGATTTTGGACAATTTGGTCTAAATTTCTGTATCACAAGAATAAGTCTGTCCCTAAACTAGAGATAAGAGAACTAAAGGTCTAACTTGGGATATTATCAAGCCACACTCTCTCTCTCTGGGACTTTAACACTGACTGTGAGACTGAATGTGAGACTGAAAGGGCGATACTCTGGGAATATGGATGCAATATCTGTCAAGTCGAGCGTATTTAGAAGCGCTTTTAACAAACAGTTTTGTCACACAAAGTGCTTTAAAGAGAACAAAGGACACAGAAATACGAGATAAAAACAACAAACAACAAACAAATCAAAAAGATAGGGGGCCAGAGCTTGTGTGTGTGTGTGTGTGTGTCTCCCTCCCTATCTTCTCCTCTCCTCCCATCTCCTCTCCTACCCCTCTTCTCATTGTCATTTCCTTTCCTCTCTTCACTTTCCTCTCATTTCTTCTCCTCCACTCCTCTTCTCCCCTTCTCTCCTCTCTACTTTTTTTATCTTTGTATCTCATTTCATCGCTTGTCATCTCCTCTCCTCTCCTCTCCTTTCCTCGTCATTCCTCCCATCTCCCCCTCTCCTTTTCTTTTCTCCCCCCTCCTCTCCTCTCTTCTCTTCTCTCCTCTCAACTCCTCTGCTATCCTCTTTTCTCCTCTCCTCCTTTCTCCTCTGCTCTCTTGTTTCCTCTCTTCTCCCCTCCTCTCCTCACTTGTCTCCACTCCTCTCCTCTCCTCTCCCCTCCTCTTTTCTCCTCTCCTCTCATCTCCTATCCTCTTTTCTCCATTCCTCCTTTCTCCTCTCCTGTTTCTTCTCCTCATCTCCTCTCCTCTCTTGTTTCCTCTCTTCTTCTCCTCTCCTCCTTTCTCCTCTCCTTTCGTCTCTTCTCTTCTCCTTTCTCCTCCTCTCCTCTCCTCTCCTCTCCTCTCATTTTCCAGAAGAAAACCCCATGATGTCATTATGATGTAATACCAGCCTATCTCTGGTTTACCTCAGTCGATCTTTAATCTAACAGCAGGGATTATACTAGGGTGTTTCCCTCTGAGGGATCATCACACACACTCAAATACACTTCAACACACACAAAAACAGATAGACACGCTCGCAGGCGTGTGTGTGTGTGTGCACCCGCGAAAGAAGGAATGACACACACACAGATGGAATTAAGTGGCTTGCCCCGTTTTTTTTTCCCCTGGGAAAATGTTTATCATCCTCCGAAAACAGTAAAAACCATCTGCAGCCACTGTAGGTCTCAGTGTAAATGAATGGTGCATTAAAACCAACGCAAAGGAGAATTTATGACATCCAAATGTTCGGGTGGATTGGGAACACATGGAAGTCTGAGGCTTTGGTTAGCATCACTGCCCACTGGGTGGTGCAAACACATATCTATTCATGTTAGCAGCACACGTGATAAGAGTTATGCATTGGTTTCCAAAAAATACATGAAAGACATTGGAGGGCGGCATTAAAAAGGTAAGTCTTAACCTCAATTATACCAAATCTTTATTGATGGCTATATGTCACATTTCAGCATAAACAATGAAAATGACAAGACAAAGTGTTTTCAATGAATGGGTATCAATTGGAAAGTCAACCAGCTTTTTTTCCTTAATTCTTGACTAACCACACACACACACACACACACACACACACACACACACACACACACGTACACATTTACACAGACACTCAAATGCATACAAAATGCATGCCCAACTAAACAACGCAAACTTATGCATTTGCACACACAAACAAATATGTATGCCAATACAATCAGCGATCAATGTACACACATTCTCACTCACACCACACACACACACACACACAAACACATTTATATCATTCACACTGAACTCTGGTTAAACCCAACAAGGAAAGTAAATCAAGATTAATTGCAGTTTACACTTCCTGCTCTGCTCATCTTGCTGTCTCACTGGATTTCCCCTCATTCCCCAAACCCTGTCTCCCTCCACATGCAAGCGTTTCCACACACACACACACACACACACGCTCACACACACAAATATTCATCTTAGCAGCTCTGTAGCGGCACAGTATTGCAATGCGTGTATCCAAACACATACACACAGGCAGACAAGCAAATATACAATTATATATACATCTCTCTCTCTCTCTCTCGCTCTCTCGCTCCCTCTCTCTCTCTCTCTTTCTCGCAAATTAGCAAATCTCAGCAGCTCTGCACCAGCACACACGTATGGCAATGCAAGTATACATATACACACACACACACACACACACACACACACACACACACACATTTGGACAAACAAATTGTCAAACAAATATATTTACAGCCCCATTCTTGATCTCTCTCGTTTATCTATCTTCGTCCCGCTCATCCATTAGCAAACACTTTGTTGACATAACAACAGTCAGCTAATTAGGTTAGTGTCTTCTAGACTTTGCTATCACAAGCCTCCGGCTCTCTGATTACCATAACAATCTGCATAATTTCTCCTTGATTACATAACATGGAGATGGAAGCTCTAGCCGGTGGCGTTCATTATGTGCCAACAAGCGATTAGTTGCATTGATTACAATATCAATCAATGCGATTCATTAAACGTCATGAACTCAAAACATTTGTTTAATAAAACTATTGGTTAATATTGCGGGCAGATGGGGTGGAATATAATTATCCTTCAGACTTAAGTATATTATGGCATGGAGCAGGCTCTTACTTTAGCATTAATATTATTGATTCTATTAATACAATTCATTACATTTGTTAATAGCTATATGTGTCATTAATGTAAAATGAGGCAACCATCTTTGGCAATGGAGTAAAAATGCAAATGGTTATTATAGAGCCATTTCATGCTCTGCAAACTAATTGTTCTTAATTATAGCTCACAAGCCTCTGGAGTCTTCTGATTACAATCTCAATCAGTGAGATTTATTTTCCTCTGGTCAAAAAAATCTTATTGGCTTGCTGTAGAGGCTGAGGCAGTCACATTTGATTACGTATTATATTGGATGAAAATCCTAAACATTAGTATGTATTAGGACTGCAGAAATAAAAGTAGAAAACAATGGCCAGTAATAAGAAATCAAAAAGCAGGACTGCATAGCACCATACCAGTAGCCTTTATTATTTATTTTCAGTATTTTGTAGGCTAATAACCAGAGAAATACAGACAGAGCATCATGCAAAGTAACATGAACGCTCAAGCATGTAAACTGTTGATGAAGTAATTACTTTTTGGTCAGGTTGGGAGGTTAATTCAATTAAAGCGGCATAATTATAAACACATTCTGGCTGATTTGGTGATGTTCTTGATGAATTATAATCATTTTATTCACCAAGCACAATAATTGCTTATGAATTTGTCTTGTTGACATGGGTGCAGAGACATATCGACAACTAACATAAGTACATACTGACACACATGATATAGGGACAACACTCGCCATTCAGCAATCTGTCACTATGTGCAGTCAGGTAGCGTGGATTACAGTATGGCTAATTTGGATTTGATTTGTGAAATAGAAAAATATATGATAAAAAAGGTTTTAAGTAACACAAGAGGCAAAGCAAGAAAGAAAATGGCAAGCAACAACATCACAGGTGTACAAAAGAACAAACAAGCCACAAAGGTCTTTAACGTTGAAGTAACTAAATCACAATTAAAAAACCGGCCACACAGGCGAGACTTATTAACTTGCCAATTAGCTGTATGTGTCAGCTTTAAAGACGGTCTAACAATCATCACTTTGATATGTGATATGTTTTCAAAGCAACATGAAGCGAATAACAAAGAGACAACGAGGCCAAATATAGGAGCACTGGTCACTAAAACTGCAAAATTATTAAATATGGCGAGGGGAACAGTCTGGAAAATCATGACAACAGAAACAGACAAACTGCAGAGGAACAGTGGTCGCCAACAGGGATAGATGGACACTTAACAGGATAGTCACTAAACACCACAACACTACAGCCTTAAAAATTACCACAGAATTGAATGAACACCTCAGTGACAGTCTCAACAAAAACTATGGCTTCATGGCTTCCATTCAGAAACCACTTATATCTAAGGCCAGCGCACACAGAGGCAAAACCTGGTGTAAGCACCCAATTTTCCAAAGTATCTCTAATTGGATTACTATGTTAAGTAAATGCAACAGATTGAATTTGCTAACGTTTAACATCTGCCATTTGGCGGATGATTTAATCCAGAGAACCTTAAAGCACTGAATGCACACATTTTAAGAATGGACGGCCGCAGTGAGAATCAAACCTCTACTGCCATGCTGTGCGCATTAAGCTACATACGACCATTAATGTTTGTAATAAGATTTCTGTAATCCTGTTAGAGAAATGTCAAATCTTTAAACTGAAACAAATTATTGTTACATCTATTATCAGGGCGATGTAGCTCAGACACTTGTGTCCTTTCTATTGTTTGCTAGTGTTGAGGAAGAAATGGAAAAGTACCTATACTAAACTACATTCCTATATGCTCCTATATGCCTTAAGTGCCTAAAACTCAAGAATACTGAGGTCTAGTCCACACTAACCCAGGTCAATTTGAAAATGCATCTTTATTTCTCTGTTTTGGCCTTCCATCCACACTAAGCTGTCGTTTTTGACCACCGAAAACAGAGCTTTCTGAAAACGCTGTCTCAAGTGGATCAATTTGAAAATGCCAGTCTCATGTTGTGGACGGGGAAAACAGGGCTTTTCGAAAACGCTGACGTGTGATTGTCATGTGATCTCAGGCGTATTATTGTCATGCGATCCATTCAGGCTGTATTGGCTGTTTCAATCAGGTTTCAATGCCTCAAGGAACGGTGGTCATGGCTGGAGAGCCCCAAACCCCAAACTTGCTCGTACAACTCAAAGTAGACAACAACTCTACTGTGACACTTTTTAACTTTTTGATTGAGGCATTTTTTTCAGAAACTTCAGTTGCTAACGGACTTCGTTCTTCACAATCGCTCTGTAAACAACAACCTTTTAAAAATGCCGGTGGCGGAAAGCTGGTGCTTGGCGGAAATGGTGGAAATTGGCTGGCCCAAGTGGCCTGCACATGCCCATGAACAAAATTATGTTTTTTGGCAGTTCAGTGTGGACAGGGGACTTTTTGTAAACAAATTTATCCACATTAGTGTGGACAAGGCCTGAATCTGCTTCAGCATTATAAGATTAAATTCTAAAAGTTACATCTTGTGTTGCTTAGTATAGGTCCTTTTCCATTTCTTCCGAAACACTAGTCATGTTGGTATTATAGGTATAGTTACACTTATACATGTCATGTAATCTGTTACTCTTCAGTCCTGATGGTAATGCAGTTGGTGATCTAAGCTTCAAATGTCAGTTGGTTCATTATTAAACCAGAGAGCTGCGGCCCTACCTGTCATTTAGCTGCTTCTGAAGGTCAGCTGCTTAAAGAGTGTTCAGCTCAATACCACACACACACACACACACACACACTTACACATACACTCACGCACAAACACACACTTCAATAACTCTAAATGCCTGCTGTCAATCACCATCCTCTCCTGCTCTCTATCTTTAGCCATTAATATGAATCTAATATCTCCGGTCTTAAATAAGCTGAAAGTGCATCTAACCTACTGTCCAATCCTGCATGAGGTAAAGATTTGATATGATATCATATGAAAAACATCCACACACAATTGGCATTCTCACACATGCACACAAATGCATATATTGTACACACACACACACACACACACACACACACACACACACACACACCTGAATGACCCCAGGCCTCTGATTTAAGGCACTATATATGCATTTTTAATCTCAAAGATTGCCTTTTTCCTCCTTTATGTCTGTCTGTCTCTCTCTGTCTCGTTCTCCCTTTCTCCTTCTGTCAGATCTTCATAATGAGAGCCAATAGCCTTTAACCCCTCCACAATAAACTCTGTCCTCCTCTCTTCCTTCCTTTCTTCTTCCATCATACAAAATTCAGCAGCGAGAGAAATCGCGGAAGGGAAGGGTCAAGGACTTTAACTGTCATTAGCATTTAGATTTGAACTGGTATGAGGTTTGGTATGAGCCTCCACAGAAAGATTTTCGGGTGATGAAGATCGGGAGGGAGAAGGTGGGGGGTGGGAGGCAAGATGAAGGGAGAGAAACAAGAGTGAGATAGAGGGAGGAAGAGAGGAGGGGAAGGGGGAGAAGGAGGGAGAGAGGGAGAGGGAGGATAGGGGATAAAGTTGTGGTGACACTTGTTTTTTAAGACAAAAAGACGAGGTGGGAGAGAAGTATGAAGACAGAAGCAATTTGAAAACACGAAAGCGAAACATTGGATGAGGGGCTGGGATTCAAAAAGTGTGTGTGTGTGTGTGTGTGTGTGTGTGTGTGTGTGAGAGAAAGAGAGAGAGAGAGAGAGAATACTGTTTAATACTGCTTGTGCACGCTCACAAAAATGTAATGCAGTCTGGGTATAAGCAGGGCCGGACTTAGTGATTTGGGGGCCCTAGACAGGGGGCAGGCATGGGGCCCCCTGAATCCCAACTCTCTCGCTTTTTAATCCATCTTTTCTATATATAAACTTGGGTATCTTTGCTTATTTTATTTTTTAAAGTCCCCATGAAATGAACTCCCATTACTTTTACTTCCTGGAAAACACACTACCTTCATGGTGACCTCATGCTGCACTAGTAGGTGTAAATATACATTTCTAACCAAAAAACCATCAGATTTTTGAACAGTCCCGCCCCTCCACACCCCTCCCATCAAATGAAACTACCTTTCTCTCCTTGACTCATATTCCATTGGTTTAGACTGTTGAATGATCCCTCACTGTGTTATGTCCCACCCCAACATCCTGTTTAAACAGGAAATGCATAAATCCAGGAAGTAAAGATGCAATTTTAAGGGGTCTTTAACTTCTCTCTCAGCTGCTGATGCCGTGGCAAGGAAAATTAGCTTAAAGTCAAGTAGCAAAATCTCACTAGAAGTTGTATAGCCCACTGAAGCCTGACAGAGTAGGTGGGGTGACCATGACTCAAGATTGAAATAATTTACTGTAACAAAAAGAGGGGTGTTTTTCCAATAATAAATTGATTTAAAAAAAAGTTTACTTTACTATTCTTGTCTTTTGTGGGGCCCTCTGGCTGCCAAAGGCGATCATCTACCTTTGCCTAATTGTAAGACCAGCCCTTGGTATAAGCATACCTCAACTTGCCTATTAACATCTCATTGCATCTATAGCTGAAGGAGAGAGACTAAAGAGAGAGAGAGAGACAAGAGAGATAGGAGTGGAAATAGGGAGGGAAGGTGTTCTGACAGACTGAGAAAAAGAGAGATAGAAAAAGATGGAAAAAAGGGAGGCAGGAGTAACAGAAAACGAGAAAATGACTATTTTGCTCAGCCAGCTTTATGGCTCTCTCAGGACCTCAGGTATGTTTGTTTCAGATGTGAGCGTCTCCCTCTGGGACGGGGCTTAGCCTGTTGCAGTAACTCATCTCCTGCTCCAGTCTGCTCAGAGTCAAGGCCTCCACTTGACTTCATGACTGGATGCCTCCCAAAGCGCATGCAATAACTCTCTTTTCTGTCTTTTTTTCTTTTCATTTCTTCCGTCCCTTTCCTCTCCTCTGTCCTTTCCTCTCTTTTCCTCTCCTTGCTCCCCTCCTTTTCGTCTCCCCTGCCCCTCTCCAGAACTGTTTTGACTGACATGTTTGGTACCTCAGCTTGCAAAGCCCATTACATCGAAGCATTTATAATCATTCCAAGACATTTCACATTCCTGAAATAATATGGGATATTTTGAGCTGAGCCCCTTTTCCCCAGTTAAAGATTTCAGTGTGACTAATTTGAAACACTTTATCTCACTTAGCCCTGGTCTGATTTGACGGCCGTGTAATGGTTATAGCGCAATTTCCTGTCTGGCTAAAAAGGACATCTAGGTAGGGGTCAGAGTTCAAAGATAATCTAATTCTCCTTAAATACAATTAACAGATTTGCTAGATAATGTCAGAGTGAAAATTGAGACGTGTATGTGCGTGCGTGTGTGTGAGAGAGAGAGAGAGAGAGAGAGAGAGAGAGAGAGAGAGAGAGAGAGAGAGAGAGAGAGAGAGAGAGAGAGAGAGAGAGAGAGAGAGAGAGAGAGAGAGAGAGAGAGAGCATGGTTGCACCTGTTTCTGATTTAAATGCCCTGATACAGATCTCAGACCCTCTCTTACTCTCTTGGACTCTCCCTTAGAGGCAAGAGGGAGTGAGCTGTCTTCTTGGCATGCATGTCTGTAGTGGGAATGCTCTGCGCATGCATGTGAGAGAGAGAGAGAGAGAGAGAGAGAGAGAGAGAGAAAGAGAGCATGCATGCGTGGCTCTGTGTTCGTGTCTATGAATGCATGTTTGTGTGTATCTTCAGTTGCATGCTGGTATATACGGTTACGTGTGTATATGTGTGTGTGGGTGCATGTGTGTGTGTGCCTTTGGGTGGGAATACTGTATATTGAATCACACACGCGTGACTCTGCACCAGTAAACCCAGTTATGTAAATCCACCTGCTTCCCCTCTCTCTCCCTCACTGGCTGTATTTCAACACACAGTCAGCAAATCACTCTAAAACAGTTCCTGTTAAACACACACCGTCACATTTTGAAATTTTTCTCTCGTCTTAGGGCTCGTAATGCCTTTTGGCTTTTATGAGAAATACAAAAGCTCAGTGAGGAAACACAACTTCACTAAAATTTCAAACGGAATATCCCATTACAAATCCCTTAATCCTCAGAAACCTGAAACAAAGGGGAGCCCAACTGAAGAAATGGAAGTGGAAATGTTTCATTGATTAACTGACAGAGACACTGATACAAGGATGGGGATGGATATAATCTGACATAGAATTGAGATTACCTCTAGATCTTTGCCATATAAGGCCATACTGTATTATGAAGGACATGACTGTGATACAAATCATAATTTGACCACAGAGGAAACCATCCAAAATCAATTTAAAGCTGCACAAGGCAACTTTGCACTTTGGCCAAATGGCAGCAGGAGGTAACTGAATTAGAGGATTTCAAAACCCAGAACTCATGTAACATGACGTCAGTAAATTGCACACTCCTCAGACCTAGATTTCTTCTTCTTGAGGGTGAAGGTGGTGAGGTTGTTGGAAAATGCAGTTTTCTGCGTGGGAGTCACTCTATTTCTTATCAAAACAGTTATTTATCTACCTCTTAAAGTTGTGTTCATAACTTTTATACACCTACACCATCTGTTTCAGACCAATAAACATGTTTTTGTTTTTGTTTTTCTGGACAGATATCGCTCCTTTCTTCTTCATGTAAACTGCATGCCACAGTCACACATTGATGCCCTCTTGCGCTTGAAAGAATCACTACCACCAACTGCGAGAAATTCTCCATACATGCATCTTGAAAATGTTTTTAAAAAATAATAGTAGAAATAATCATAAAACTATGGAGGACACAACCTCAGTGTCTTCAATGGTGGTTACAGCCTTGAAGTCAAGTGTATTTTTACATAAAAATCTTTCCAAATGCAGCTTTAAATGAAAGATTCCCAGTGTGATTATTGTACTGATACATCCATATCAGCACCATGCACATCACAGTACCACCTTAGTCCCCATACTGTATCTCTGATTGAATGACACAGCTATTGATGCAAGGATGGATATACTTGACAGATGTAACTGAGAATATTATATATTTGAAGATGTACAGTTCAGGACCAAAACAGAATGGAAATGTGTGGCTGACTGTTGCACCCAAACTCATCAAAAGATATCACCCCTCCTCTTATGCATTCGCCTTCCAGCAAAGGGCCCACAACCCACTTTGGATCCTGACTGCTAGTTTAAGAGACCAAAAGGTAGACAGCAAGATTTTTTTTCTTATCACTTGTAAGTCCAACCTTGAGTTTGACTTGAAAATCTATGTCTGCACCCTGTTAAAATTGATAAATGTTTAATCTATCTTTGAAAAATTCAAGCCTTATTTATTATAATTCATATATAATAGGCCTATATACATTATAGAGTGGTAGTGATCAAAAATGCTCTCCATTCTACCTCTATCCTGCATCTATCCTCCGCTAGCAGCTGCTACAGTCACTGCAGCCAGTTTTTCTCAAATATAATAAAGCCGAATAGGTATGTTGTGACACAAAACTCTAATCTTTCAAACTACTACTCGCCAAGCCGCTCTTCAGACTTTCTCATAGCTGGAAAGGGAACAAAATGTGAATTGAAAGCAATTTGAATTATTCCACCTGTCAAATCCCTGCTGCAGTCATGAAGGGGAGATGTAAATTATAGAGAGGAGACGGAGGAGGTTAAAAAAGTTGTTTTAAGCCTTGAGACAAACTGACATGTGAATTGTGCAAAACCGGGTGCAACTCCATATTAGGACAGTGTTCCTACATTTTAAACTCAAAATATACCAGATAGGGGACTTTGAGGCCCATTTTGATTTACCTTTGCCTTGCTTGAAATGTTTTCTTTTGAACTTTCTCAAGTTTACTGAAAAGTTAAATTGAGTGCATGTCACATTTTATTCCACAATGTCAAACCATATCAAAGAAGCCATTTGGCACGGTGCGCTGCATATCCATCCACCTGGAAGCTACAGTGAAAGTTTTTCTCTTTGGGCTGTTTTGACTGTTACTGATAGAGATTTGTGCAGGTTTGTTCACATGTGTGTGTGTGTGTGTACATGTGTGTGTGTATTTTTTGAGCATATGTGTATGCACTTGTGTATGTGGGTGGATGCGTGTATGATAGTGTGTGCTGATTCCAAAATCAACCCCAGGCTAGAAAGCATGAATGGAGTCTGAGACAAGATAAACACACACTAGGCTGAGAGCGTTCCAACCTGTCCGGCAGTATGTATTCTGTGTGTGTGTGTGTGTATGACTTAAGTCACTTTCAGGGACACACACCAGACTTAAGACCAGTTGATTGGGGACGGCTTGTGCAATTGGAGAAAAAAGCCGTGTCCCCAATTGGTAAAAAGCTAATTTTTGGGTCAGTGGTTAAGGTTAAGGTTAGGGTTAGGTTTAGGCAAGTAGTGGTTATGGTTATGGTTATGGTAAGTCTCCAGGAAATGAATGTAAGTCTATGTAAATACCCCAAAAGTGACTTAAGTAAGACTGCGAGTGTGTGTGTGTGCGTGTGTGTGTGTGTGTGTGTATGTGTGTTCATCAAAAGTATCAATAAATTACAAAATAGTGATGTCAAGAAATGTCTTCAATTTAAGTATTTTTCAATTGTTTAAAATACAGAAAGAATATGAGGAAGAAACTGTGAATTTTGTGTGTGTGTGTGTGTGTGTTCATCAAAAGTATCAATGAATTACAAAATAGTGGTGTCAAGAAATGTCTTCAATTAAAGTGTATTTAATTTGTTTGAAATACAGAAAAAAAAAACAAGGAAGAAACTGTAAATTTTGGCATTATTTTGACTGACATCTTTCTTTGTTATATGAGAAATTTGGCAGTACAGTCATTTTCTTGATAGTTTTCTCTCTAGAATTTAGAATTTGAAGGCAGAATATGAGACTAAATGACATTTTTTGCAGTGCAGATCAAGATTTAAGGTAAGGTTAAGCATGTACTGGTGAGTATTTAAGTTGACATTTTGGGTTTGAAAGTAACTTCAAACCAAAAATCAAAAATATCCTAACAAATCTAACAGTACAATGACGTGTGTGTGTGTGTCTGTGCATGCGCACTTTTGCTGAACATCTCACATATGCATGCCTGTGTGCTCAGCTAGTGGGTGCCAGGCTAAAGTCTCATTCATCATACAGCTTAAGTCCATATCTTACATCATTCATTTAAAAAACATCCCTTAGAGCAAACTAAAGTTGTTTTTCCTGGAGAGAAACGATAGTCCATCTAAATAGAAGGGACCCAAACTTTCATTATGACTTCAGATAAGCAGGCGGCTGAACCTGTAATGTAGTTCTGAGTTACAATGCGAGGGAAGGGGGGGCTGTGGGAGCATTGTAAATAGCCTAGTAAATCACTAATATGTACTGTGGACTTTCTACACAGTCTGCCACAGCAGATAGCAGTATATTGGCGTAGTCGATTTAGCCCCGGGCCAGATATACATCCATTATCAATGGCAGTGCTACTGTAGAGCTTAATGGACTTACAGGTTGCAGACTTTCTCATTCTAACTTGTGAAGCAACCGCAGTCTGAAAAGTCCAAAGGGTAAAGGAGACCCAGGTGTTTATTATCCTGAGAACTAGCAAGCTTGCATACTCTCTACTTAACATGCAGCACTGAACCAAAACTGTATCAATGTGTTTTTATATCAATTTACTACAGTATTTTATCACTGCAAATAAACTAAATTTGCTTCAGTTTGGTTCAATTTCATACATTTTTAATGATATTGCCAATGCAATTAACTTGTGGATTAAATCACCAAATAAGGAAAAACAGCAACATAATTTGTTTAAAATCAACCTGAAATATAAAAAAAGTATAATGTGGGGCAGATGCAGGACAGATTCATAATAGCATAATTCAAACTTTGCTTTGAGTGTTTGTGTTTAGTAAAATCACCAAAATCAGCCTGTGTTAGTATTATGTCAATGCTTTTATTTTGTATTATTGCATTTTGGTATTTCCTGCTGCTGCTCTTCATTCGAAACAGTCTTGGATTTTAAAGTTGCTTCTTGGTAAGCAGCCTAATGTCCAATTCAGTTCAGTTCAAAACATTAGTGTCCCATAGGGGATATTTGGTTTGCAGGCAGGCAGGGTTTACAATAAAGAAAATTCAATAATTGCGTGTAATAAAATCACAATAAAAATACATAATACAAAACAGACAATAAAAACACATAACAAATCAACACAATGTGTACAATCCAGATAAACATCAGTCAGCGCCCTTGTGCACATCTAATAGAAACACATCAGCACTAGGGAAGCTTTCCTGGTATCACACTATTAAAAAAAACGGTATACGCATGGACAGAGATGGCTGATCCACCCCGCAATACAATGTACAAGGATGAGTGAACGCCTCACAGTTTTTGATGTGTCTCAAAGTAGTGTGAACACAGTAAACAACATCCAGCGTCCAGCAGAGACACAGTCATGCATAATCAAAAATCATATAAGAACATGGCAGCAGTCTTTTCCTCGACTCAGAAGAAAAACACGGGGCTGTTTCTAAAATAAAACCCCATCTTTTACCAAAATGTAGATGTCAATAAAGGGCAGCAGCATAATAACGATTCTATGTCTTTTCACTCATAGTAAAAAATACTAATAAAACCAGCTGGCTAGTTTTATTTTCTCTTATTTGAGGTGGAATCCGATCCCTTAACGGCTCGTACGAAGCTCTCTAATCTTCGCCAGCTCCTACTCTGCGTTTAAAGGCAGGTGATAATGTCGGTGCAAGAGTCGTTTTGGCGGTTTTAGAGCAAGTTACCTGCCCAACTTCCCGTCTGCGGAGGAAGTGAGCTGTCAGTTCTGATAATCTTCACGGCGTTCCTTCCCTCTGAGGTCCCCGCTGGCCCGGCCGTGACCCTGCCCCCGGGGGTCAAAAGTCACGTGTTTCCCACCGCCGCTTTCGCAGTGCAACCCTGCAGCCTTCAAGTTTTACACAGAGAGAGAGAGAGAGAGAGAGAGAGAGAGAGAGAGAGAGAGAGAGAGAGAGAGAGAGAGAGATACGCTCCAGTTTTACTGTAGGAGTTAGGGATAAGGCTGGGGTTGGCAGGCCAAGGTGGAAACAAGGTTTTATGGGAAATCTGTTACTGGTTAAAAGACATTTTCTCTCTTTTTTCCTTGTTTTCTGACAGGCAATGAAGCTGTTATGTATGAGGCTACATAAACCTGTGAACTCATATAGGAAACAAGCCTGGTTTTCAGCTCAAACATGCCTGCCGAGGAGTTATACGAGATTGGTGTGCTTGATATTATAATGAGTCTCCTTGGTCGGCGGGCGTCCTTATAAATATTCAGCTGAGTGGATCTTGATGTCGGCGTGGCAAGTGGGCAAATAGCTGAAGTACGAGCGCCGTGAATCTCAAACAAAAATAAAGTAAATAAATAAAAACTTTGGACAGCATTCTTTGCTCGCGAGTGAATTTTAATAATTTGTATGAAAAGTCAAAGAACACAAAATGAAAGTCAAATCGGGAAAAAAAAAACGTTATTGTATCAGCTGCACGGTTACTGAAGCACGATCAAGATCAACGCCGGTCGACTAGACGGGTCTCTAAGCGAAGACCTTCAACTTCAAACAGTAGGTGCGAAATATTTTTCTCACATCTGTTACACATTCTAAAAATATAGTGTTCCTCTGGGGTTCTGTGACTGTAATAATAATAATCAGCAGAAGAAGATGAAGAAAAGGAATTTTTAATATAGCTCTTTTCAAAATAGTGTTACAAAGTTCATTTTAAGTGTGAGTCGTCTACAGTAAGGAGATAAAAACCTTCAATGATGAGACCGCATACAAGGGTGAATGTCACCAAACGTGGTCTAAACACTAATGAACGCCCTGCAGATGTGTGTTTATGTGTTTGTATGAATGTACTGTATGTATAGAGTTTATTTATTTGTTTATTTTGATCCCAATTAGCTGTTGCTGAAGAAGCAGCTGCTCTTACTGGGGTCCATACTGTGTGTGTGTGTGTGTGTGTGTGTGTGTGTGTGTGTGTGTGAGAGAGAGAGAGAGAGAGAGAGAGAGAGAGAAAGAGAGAATGTGTGGTGACAGGCTACATCTTGATTTACTGCTCTGATATTGCACATTGTCTCGCTAGCTAACGTTAAGCTCTATCATGCTATCAAAGTTTAAAATCTTTCTTTTTGTGAAACCACTATCCTTTGGGAAAAAAGTATGGAAAGTTAACACCAGGGAACATTATTTTTTCTCTGTCTGAATGTTTTTTGTTTTTGTTTTTGTTTTTTTAAACAGACAGCCATTATGTTTTATGTCGCAAGCATTTTGGGGAGACACAAGAACAGACAACAATGAAAATTGATAAATAACTTTAATTCCACAACATGGCAACATTCAACAAGTCCTCAATTTATTCTCTGATTTCAGTGCATCATGTTTCATCTCACGGATTCTGCTTTGACATTAAATGTAAAAAAACGAAAAAACAGGAAGCATTCTCAGGTCTGTTAAGTTCCAGTTTCTAAGCCCTGCTTGAGTCCCTGACCCTTTGCTTTTTTTGGCCAATGTGTCCCATTTAAATGATATGATAACAATATAAAGTGAAAAACTCGTACACACATATACATGTAACCGCACACTCAAGGCCCAGGACCATGGATCAAAACAAAAAAAATCATTTTTTATAAAAAACTACCAAGGAAATACGTTTTGGCTACGCTAGCATAAAATAACTTAATGTAGGTCAACACTAGCTAGCTCCTGTATTTCCTTGGTCATTTTTCTCTGTGGTTTAGTCAGCCCAACATTAGGCCAATTTTGGTCATGGTCAAGCCTCTTTTGCAACACAGCTAACTGCAACAGTTGTAATGTCAGCAAACTGTTACTTGCCAGCCACTGATTCATTTAGATGCCATAAGCTAATGGAATCTATTTTAATATTGCCTGCTGCACATACAGTGCTGAAAAATGTCTTCAAAAGAAAGAAGAAAAATGAAAGAGATGAGGGAACATATTTGTATCCAGTTAGATAAAGACAAGAGCATCTTGTTAGTCTGGAGATGGAGATGCTCTTTCTAATAAGTTATCCATGAGGTTATGAAACCAGTCGAAGAGACACAATGTCCAATAAAATAAAATTCCATAGAGTTCAGATTCAGTTCAGATGGTGTTTTATTCCAAAGTATGAAAAATGCAAACGGTGATGATAGTAATGAGAAGAATAAATATATTATAGCTGTAGAATATTATTGCTGTAATGATGGATGGACTGCTGCTGCCTCCAGGTGATGAACTCAGTGGGGCGTCTATTAGGACAGATGAGCACTTCACAAAAAGGATCCTCTCCACTGTTTGTATTGCAGATAGATGACTACTTCACAGGATTTGTATTAGATTGGATTGGTTGTCTGGTAACAGAAAAAAAACATCAAAATGCTATTAACAATTTCTAGGTATTTCATCAACATTTAATATATTCCTGTTTACAGTGGATCAATAATTCAACAGGATCCATATACAGTATATTTGCCTACTAACAGTGGTGTGGAGCGGAGTGGTGTTGTCCAAACATTCTGATTAACAAACAGTAACTACGAAAAATAAACATGTAACCAAACAATGTAAATGTAAACAAATAAATAAACCAAACTTACTGAACATCCATGTAATCCAAACAAAAGAGAAAGAACAAGGCACCCGCATGCAGCCTGCTTCTTTGTTCAAAGAGTTTGCCGCAGGTGAACTTGATTACATAGATTTTCTTTTTTTTGTGTGTGTGTGTGTGTGTGTGTGTGTGTGTGTGTGTGTATGTATGTATGTATATGTGTATCAATGTATCTGTACGAATGTATGTACTTATGTGTGTATATTTGTGTGTATGTATGTATATACATATGTATATATATATATATTCTAGTATCTTTTTTTATGTGTATTGTTTTTAGCCTGTGTCTCGTAACTTGAGTGGTCCTCAACGTTCTTTTTTTTTGGGGTAATTGTGTTTGTTGCTTTGTTTGACTTGTTTGTTGAGGAGTGACACATTAATAAACCCCTGTGAGCGCAACAGACGCCCTTTTTGTCATTTGTGCCCCAAAAGTACACTCTGCACCGTGTCCCATGTCAGTGGGTTTGTTTCTCTTGTGTGTGTGTGTGTAAATCCCAGGTCCATCAATAGCTAATTCTTTCATGTGCAGGGTGTGTGTGTGTGTGGGTGTGTGTATCTAGCTGGTGTAAAAGGGTCTTTCATGTGCGTTTTTGCAGATGGCAGATCTCCCAACCTGGATGACATCCCAGCATGACACAAACTTACTCACTCATACACACACACACACACACACACACACACACACACACTGTGGACTGAGCACTGACAGAAAGACAGGTGGGCTGTCATCTGATTGCATGTTTGAACATCTTCAAACTGACTGTGTGTGTGTGTGTGTGTGTGTGTGTGTGTGTGTGTGTGTGTGTGTTAACCTCTGAAGACTTGGTACTAGGATTGCTGTCATCAAAACACTCAACGCTACATTCCTTTTTCCACAACCCTGTTTTTTTCTCTTTCTCCCTGTTTCTTAGCCTTGTTTCTTTCACTCTCTCTCCCTCCCTATGTGTCCTTCCTTTCCCTCTTTTCCTCGTTCCCTTTTCCCTCCTTCTCATTCCATTCTTCCCCCTCTCCATCCCTTTCTCTGTCTCTCTTTATACCTCTCTATTCTTCTTTCTCTCCCTCTCTTTCCCTCATTCCCTATAGCAAAACCTTCTTCCATGTCTTCCTCTCTCCTTCCTTTTTCTCGATGGTTCTCTCCTTCCCTTGCTTCCTCTCCCTTCATCCCTCACTCTCTCTCACCCACTTTGCTTACCTGCCCTCTCTACCTTCCTTGCTTCTTCCCATCTTTCTCTGCCTCTATCACTTCCTTTTTCTCCCTCCATATCTCTCTCTGTCTCACCCTCTGTCCATCCCTATCCACTCAAACATCTCATGAAGGCAGAGCTGCTCTGGATGTTGAAATAATCTCATTGGTTGAGTTAAACCTCAATGGGCAGAGTTTTTCTGGCTAAGGGTGCGATCACACCTACAGTTTGTTTTGTTTTGTTTTTTTGGTCTGAATTATAGTGGAAAAGGTTACTTTGTTGCATTTTTTTATTTGGTTTGTTTAGGTTCACACTGCCCAGTTACAAGCTTTTAAACAAAAGTCACAATATTGGACAGAGTTTTGGTAACCTGTCATCCCACCAGGTTACAGATTTTGGCAGTGGGAGGATCCAAAACAAATCCAATTCCAATCCCTGTAACTGTAATGATGGAATTGTCTATCTAATTTCTTTGCAGTAATTTACCTTCTCTGGTGTTCATACTAGTTAAGAACACGTGAAGAAACAGCTGCATATGAGTGTCTCCTTATACCCATAAAACTGGTGCCACCCATGTTCAAATGGCATTGTTCTCACCTGTCCAAATGATCCAAACTAGTAAATGCTGCAGATTTCCAGATTAACCCACTTTAAACATAATTGGTGCGAACGCGCCTTAATGAAGCAATGGCAAGGAGTACGAGAGGAGGTAGCTAATATTACGAAGCCCAGCGTTCTTGCTACTAACTGAAAAAAATGTGTTGTATTGCCACACTAAGATATCTAGTTTAGCTAATTAGTCTAGCTGACCTTCCAAATTAGCCATACTTGCCTATAACTATGTAGATGAGGTTCCAATATGATGAATGCCATGGTCATGAATGAATGAAAGGAAGAAGTTGTTGCCATTTATAGTGTTTTCGTTATAGCTTGCAGTCTGAAAAACAATGGTTCTTTGGCTCCGCCCACTGAGGTTTAATTCAACCAATGAGATTATTTATTCCTCCAGAGAAAGTCTGCCTCTGAGAAATGTTTGGCTTTTTTTTTTCAGTCCTTTTTTTTTTTAAAACACTTTTCCTTTCCTCTCTCCTCTCTCATCCCTCTCTCCCATCTCCCTCTCACTTTATCTTCATCCATTCCTTCACTCCCTCCTTCCATCCCACTTTCCTCTCCCCCCAATCTAAACATCATTTCTTGCATGCATTTTACTTCCTCACACTCTCTCCCTCTCTTCCTCTCCATCCCGGCTTCCCTTTTTCCCCCTCCATCCCTCCCTCTCGTTTCATTGCTCTTCCTCCCCTCCCTCTCTCCCCCACTCGGCCTAAACATTCTTTCCAGCATGCATTTCACTCTATCAGGTTCTCCGGCTAAGTAAGTTAATCTGGTGAGAAGCCATAAAAGCATTGTTTATGAACAGAGCAGTAAGTGCATTGTTGGCACGATAAACCACCCTGATTTATGTTAAGGAGATCTCAGGGAATAACACAATGAGAAGAAAAACTGCTCTCTCCGTTGTTCTCTGTGCATGTGTCTCTCTGTCTCTGCCTCACACATTCTCTCTCTTCTGTTCCCTCTTTCTATTTGTTTCCCCTCTTTCTCCATCTTTCCCCCACTCTCTCTCTTCAATCTCTCTCCCTTCGTCCCTCTTTCTCCTTCTCTTTCTCTCTCACACAGTCTCTATTTACCTTTTCCCTCTCTTTCTCTTTCTCTGTTGCTCTCTACCTCTCTCTTCTTTGACTTTGTCCTCTCTCTCTCTCTCTCTCTCTCTCTCTCTCTCTCTCTCTCTCTCTCTCTCTCTCTCTCTCTCACTCTCTCTGAGATGTATTGAAATGGCGTAACTGTGTCGTATATTTCCCCTCCTACCTAACTTTTTACGGTCGCTTTCATTCATCCGCAGGAGGGGGGCCTTTGTTTGGGAATATGCTCTGCAACAGAATGGGTTGCACAGAATTACCCCAGACCATGAAAAGCTTTTTCACCACAGCAATATTGTTTTATTTATGTAATGGATCCAATAGGCTGCCTGGCAGCTGGCTTAGTTAACAGCTTCACATCTGATATTGGTTTGGTGCAGGTGCTGAAGACAACAGACTGTATAGATCGAGGGAAGCAGATCCAGGTGTCCAATAATCAACCATCTTTAGTACATTGCAGCTCATATTTTAAAACCTGAACTGATGGTTTCATACAGAGTGACTCACAGTACGTGCAACAATAGAAAACAAGACAGACAGAAAAAGTGAAAAGGGATAATACAATGTTAAAGTGGTGTTGAACTTTGGCAGTATCTTGGGTTGCATAGCTTCCTGGATGTGATTTAACCCCAAAATCTGAGATTCTCTGTTATCTGTTGCTCCGGTGGTGGAGATTGGAGAATTGTTTTTTTCTCTCTCCATTCACTGCCATTGTATGGAGGAACAGTCTGAAAATCACACTTCTAGCACATAAATGAACGTGATCAAAGCAGATTCAGACAATATATTAAAAAAACTAGTCATTCTGCAGATTTTTTTTAAGTGAATCTTTCTTTATGTTATTATACCAACAACACAAAGAATTTCGGTGTTTCACTTGTTCAAGCTGAAAGGTTTCATAACATAAAGAAAGCGATTCACTTAAAAACAATTAAACAGAATTACTAGTGTTTTTATATATTGTTCAACAACAACATATAGTTCAACAGCACTTTAAGAACTAGAACAGGATGCAGGGTTTTGTGCTGTAGGAGGAAGGAAGTACTAAGTGTAGTAGGTAGTGGTGGGATTGCAGGTCAGGAATTGCAAATTGATTGGCAGCTGATATGACTTACCCATTAACACTGACCAGGTCCCTGTGGGCAAGGCACATACTGCTGCCCACTCTATGCAAGGGCGTTAAACCTGCACTCTGACTTCACTGTAGAAGGCCTTACATCCAACTTTCATTTAAAATGTTGGTTGTATTTCGCTGCTCGGCTTCAACGAACACCATAGAAAGTAATACACCAGTCTGGCAACAAGTACTGTGCTGTACCAGTGCTGGGCCTGGGTACGGTTTGGCACAGTATGGCGCAAGATCGGTGCCCTTTGGTTTTCCATTGCATTGTGAAAAGGAATTGAATTTCCCTTTGTAAAGTGAATCTATTGTTTTTTTGCAAACATAAGATACACAACAAAATGCATTAGACATACACTGCCCATCAAAAGTTGCCTTTTCTAAATTTTAAAAATACTATTTGATTTTCTTTGTTATTTTTCAATGCAGAAGTAAGGGAAAATGCCTGCAATGCTTTTGTTAACATAAAATAGCTATTAACTAATACTTCTGTAATGGGGTTAAGTTATTGCAAACCGGCAAAGACAACATGTTTATTTATTAATCATTTTCAAAAGCTAGGTGTCCCCAAACTTTTGATAGGCAGTGTAGATAAACAGCAACAATGGGATTCAGTGCAGCAGCAGCAACATCTGCAGCCTGAAAAGACATGAGTTTGTACACATACACATGCATGTGTATGTGTGTGTGTGTGTGTGTGTGTGTGTGTGGTGGGTACATAAAAAAAATTGTTAGACGCAAATTTTCCCTCCTCTGTTACAGTTTTTCTCGATCGCTTACACACTATAACTGGGCCTATTAACTAAACATCCCAAACCACAATGCCATCTACCAAAAGACAGACCCATTTCCCAAAACTATAAACACTATTCCCCTGTTTCCACACGATTCAGATTTGTTGAACTTTTTGTGAAAAACTCTACACACAAATCCCTTCATATATCACTGGCTGCACCATGTGCTCATTTAGAAAGCACTGGCATTCAATATCTTTAACTCAAGTCATCACAGCTCGAACCCAAGTAACACACAATTCCCCAGGTACAAACACTAAGAGTCAAAATTGTTCACACACCAATCAGAACCTCAGGATAAATAGATAAAAGGGCCATGGGTCAGTTCTCTTGTTTTGTGATGTGATGTTGATGAGAATCTCTGGCCTGACCCAGACCAGAGACGGGATGCTGAGGCAGAATAAATGTGATTTCTTTCTTTATGTACAAACTGTTTTTTTTTTCTTCATTGGTTTATATTGGTAAATACATGGAAATTATTTTATTGTATTCTACGTTCTTTATCAGTTGCATATTTTTACAGTACATTTACTTTTTCACTCAATTTCAGTTTATTTTACTACAGTACATTGAGGAATTAAAAATTTTGAAAATGTATACATGTGTTGTGTCTTTATATTGTGTTCATCATGTAAAGAGGTTGTTCTGGGGGAAAACCATAAGCGCCATTATTCATTGCAGTAACAGGTTTTTACGGTAGTGTTTTGAATTGATCTCACCCGTGTGTAATGGCTATTTTGTAGTGTACGTGTATTTGATGGCTTTTGTGTGATGTCTGAAGGCAAAATTTGGTTTAGATGTAAGATTACATGGTTTTGAGTGGAGAGTTTGGTTTTGACATGGAAGTTTGAAGTTTGTGAAGATGAGTGTGCAGTTATGCGTTTGTGTTTAGAGTTTTGGGAAATGGAGCATAATTTCAAGAAATGTGTCTTAGCAATCAAAAAAAACTGTAAGGACTTGTAAAGTGAATCTTACAAAGGGATTCAGTGCAGAAGAAGCGTCCGCAGGCTGAAGAGGCTGTTTCTCTGTTGTCAGGGGGTCGGCCTCAAATGTCAGAAGGTGAAACGGTCCATCAATAAGAAGGCTAAAGGTAATATGAGAGAGGAGGGGATGGAAGGAGGGAGGTAGCGGATAAGAAAGAGAGGAGAGGGGGAAAGGAATGAGAGAAAGGGATTGAAGGATGGAGGTAAGGCATATGAGAGAGAAAGGGTGAGAGAGGGGAGGAAAGGGATGATGGAGGGAATGGAAAGAGTGAAGGAAAGAGAGAAGAGGGGAGGTGGGAGGTGAGAGGGAGAGAGAGAGACATCCAGTTATCTGGCCCTAAATAAAGAATATAAATTGGCTGATCATCTCATCTCCATCATAGATGTTAAGCCGAAACTGATTCTCACTAAGTGCAGGCTCAGTGACCAACTGGCTATAGAGAAAGGAAGATATAAAAAGTCATGGCTGTCCATAGAGGGATGTGTATGTAGTCACTGCCTGGCGGGGGAGGTTTGGACAGAGATGCTCGTCCTCCTCCAATGTGAAGAAATAGTCCTCATTAAGTTGAGTCTTTCCATGCCAAAATTGTGAATATAATGCCAGAATGCCTTCACCTTAATGATGAGGAAAGATTCAAAATCCTCACAAGCAAAGTAGAAACAGCCGCTCTCGCCTCTCGCAGCCAAATATATCTCTGACTGCCACAAAAAGAGAAGGGATGCTGAGTGACGACATCCGGGTAATTTAACTGTTTTCATACTTTTCATACTCAGAAATAACGTTATACCATCATAACTTAGATCGTAATTATCTATATACAGAGGTGGAAAGTAACTAAGTACATTTACTCAAGTATAATTTAATAATTTAACACTCTGAAAGAATGAGTACTTTTACTTTTGATACTTAAGTACATTTCACTGCTACAGTAATACTGCTAAAAAAAGAGAGAGAGAGAGGCAAAATAAGGGATAAGAGATCAGGGGGTGATAGAGGGAGAGAGGAAGGGAGGTAGAGGATAAAAGTGTATAGGGGTCAAAGAAGGACAGAGAGGGCAGGGAAGGAGAGGATGGAAGGAAGGAGAGAGAGAGAGAGAGAGAGAGAGAGAGAGAGAGACAGAGAGACAGAGAGAGAGAGAAGGTTAGGTAGGGGATAAGAGACCAAGAGTGAGGCAGGGAGCGACAGAGAGAACAAGGGAGGTAGGAAATGAAGAGCGAGAGAGGGCAAGAGTGAAGTGACAAAAGTAGCAGAGAGCTGAGAGACAGATGGAGGGAGTGAGGTGAGGAGAAAGGAGAGAGAGATGGAACAAGGGAGTTAAAGAGGGGTGAAACTAATGTGTGTGTGTGTGTGTGTGTCTGGGGGGGTGAGAGACAGATGGACCATGTGATGAATGGAGAGGTGGAAGGATGAAGTGATGGTGTTGAAACGAAAGTAGCACATCTTAGTCTTTAGTTAATTGTTGCCCATTTCCTCTAACAAAGGATTCCCTAGGGTGTGTGTGTGTGTGTGTGTGTGAGTGTGTTTCGGGGGCTTTGGAGGGGGTTACGGCAGTTGACCTTTGATCTCATTAACAAGGTTGGCCTGACCTGGCAACCCCACATGCCAAACTGTGCTCAAACACGCGCGCACACACACACACATCTACACACACACACACACACACACACACACACACACACCACACAGACCAACAGCAGCAGTATGGACATGTTGTACTTCTGCTGCAGTGAAACAGAGAATCAGTGAAGCAGAAACCAACAGTAACACACACAAACACACACAGTACACAAACTAACAAGCACATAAACAAAGAAACACACAGTGAGAAACAAGCGCACTCACACCAGAACACACCAGCAACAGATGAGAACCAGTTCCTGCTGTCCTATGGTGTTTCAGCCCGTATTTCACCCCTGTAAACTCACAGATAAATAAGAGTCAGGACAGATGTAGTTAGCTGAAGGAAGGTTGAGTTTCCATTGTTAAAATGATTTCATAAATTTGGAAATTTCGTTGAAGTAAAACCTGTTTGTGATTGTATGTGAGACCTGGAGGGAAGGAGTTATGAATGAAAGGATGGATGGATGAATGTATGGATTGATGGATGGAGTGGTGGATGGATGGTTGGATGAATGGATGGTAGATATAGGAAGGATAGATACATGGAGGGCTGGGCATAGAAATGGACTCACTAACTGGAGAATTTGAGGGAGAGATGGAGAGTTTGATGGGAGATTGGATGGAGGGATGGATGAGATGATGGACAGCTGAATGGAGTATTAGACAGTTCGATATAGAAATGGATATTACATTAAATATAGAGATTAATTGATACATTTTTTGTATGAATACATTTTTGCACAAGAGGAAGCCTTAACTGTACCGTCTTCTGCAATAAGTTCTACTACTATTTTTACAGTTTTTTACAATTGCTAGCAACCTTTTATCAGTTCTGTAGTCACATTTTCATAACTCTTAACGCAGTTAGCACAACATCGGTCTGTTGCGGGCCATACCATTAACACATTTCTTGTTCCTTTGACACAAAATGCATTCAGTGAACACATTTTAAAAACTCTTGAATTTCTTTTACACACAAGCTCAACCAAGACCAAAACTATGGATTTTTACTGCCAAATTTACAAATGCTTGCACACTGTATGTCAGAACAGATAACCTCATGTTCTAAACCTAATTTATAGGCTACAGTTGAAGTGAACAGCAGTTCATATTGTATACTGAAACACAAATATATGTCCTATATTTTTTTTATTGCTATTACGTAAAAAACAGCTGATTGAAGTTATGCAAATAGACCAATCACAGCTGAACACTGCCAGGGGTGGATAAGGCACGTCAAAAGATACTTCCCATGGTGCATAGCCAGAGAAAATATAAGGAGTGATGTGGACGAGAACATGTGGCCAAATGCAGAAGACCGGGTAGATTAGAAAAGGACTGTGTATTTTTCTTTTTTTTCTTCTGTGCCTTTTTCTGTTTGTATATTTTATTTTTACACAACTGTAACCAGCAGCTATATTGCAGATTTTTGTTGATCTCTTGCAGTAATTTCCTATTGCAAATAAAGCCTTTACTGCAGCAATTCTGTCACTTACTGTATTCCTTTTTCATATACTGTACATTCTATAAAGTAAAGATGAGTCATTCACTTTTGATATAGAATGTTTGCAAAAAACAAGAAAAAAATGTGTACATTTACTACACTCAACAAAAGAAAAATGTAGAGTGACTTCAAAAGAAACTGCAGTGCGAAAAACAATTGACTATCAATATACTGTCTATTGTATAAGGGTAGAACTGACACATGTAAAGTAATGCATTTTCTGTAATACCATCTGCTGTTAGTATTTTGTATGTCATTGTGCTGTGATTGACTAAATGTTCCTGTTGGAAGAAAACATGTGCTAGTGTTTTGAAATAATTATTTGATTTTGAGACACGTTTGCAGTGTTTTGGTAGAGTTAGTGTATTTTGACAAAGTATTCTTGCATTTTGAAAATTAGTGTTGGTGTTTAGTTTACAATATGTGATTTTGAGCATAAAATGAACTGTTTTGCCAACTGTGTGTTGTAGGTGAGTTGGTGTGTGAAGAGTTTAGAAAAAGTATTATAAGTATTGAAAAACGCTTGCTAGCGATCGTAAAAAACTGTAAGAACTAAGCAAAAGATTTCAGTCATCTGGTTTGAAGGAGGCCTGGAAGCCATCTGTTGGGTTTTTTCAAAGGAGGGAGCATGTGATTCATTGTGTTATCAAACTTTGTTTAGCACTCCAGAGATATAACAGCGAGAGAGCCTTGAGGTGTCAGGGTGAGACCAATGGAAACAGACAAACAACAACAACAACAACAACAAAAACAGCTATAAACAGAAAACAACAAAAGCAGCAGGAAACAGAGAATGAAACACTTTTGTGGTAAAGTGAGAGAGTGGGAGAACTAGAGAGAGGGAAAGAGGAGTAGAGACAAATGGACAGAGAGGGATCAGGAGAAAGGGAGACAAGAAGAGGCAGCATGACAAAGAATAAGAGAAAGAAAGGGATGGAAAGAGAATGGGAAACATTTAAAGCAAATCAGTGTCTCTTTCACTGTGATGGCAAATTAAAGTCCACTGTGTTTGCAGTGGGAGAAGAAATGGCTTTAAAGGAATAGTTTAGCCAAAAATGAAAATTCTGTCATTATCTATTCACCCTCATGTCAGTTGAAACACTGGTGAAGGTTGTTTTTTTTCTTTTTTCTTTAGCCTTTATTTAACCAGGAAGCCCCATTGAGATTAGAAATCTATTTTACAGGAAAGACCTGGCCAAAACAGCAGAACACAAACCATACATGAAAGTTGCAGACAACCAACATAAAACCAAATACACTAACAAACAAAATTACAGATTATAAATCTGAATAAAATCAATACATTGTTAAAACACTAAAAAGCAGGATGAAAATCATTGTAGCCTACAAAAACCTGGAACAGTTTAAAAAGGAATTTGCCTCAGTGCCTTTAAGGCCCTGACACACCAGGCCGACGGTCGGCCGTCGGCCAATGTCGGGCCGTCGGTAAGCGTCGGTGTCCCTAGTTTTTGCGGTGTGTCCCGCACCGTCGGCAGTAGTCGGACCCTGTCGGCGTCTTTTCGGCCGATTGAGCATGTTGAATCGGCGTCGGAGCCGTCGGTGAGAGAGATCACTCTGATTGGTAGTTCGTGTTTTGCCTCTGGATGATTGGACTGATAAATTCCTTCAACATGTGGAACTGAACAGGAAAGAGCCGAGCGAAATTTTTAAAATCGGAAGTTTCATTTATCTCCAGCTCTCGACACAGGTTCAGGAAAGCCCCTTGAGCCTGTCGCTGGAGTAACGTTATTCATGATTTCACCCATTTAGTGCGGTTTCTCCTTATTTTTCGCCTCCGCCTCTTCCTTTCTTCTTCCACAACCAAAAGACCAAGGGCTGACAACGCCAGTGCCATTTGCAACTTCTTATCAGACATAAGGTATGGAGAGTTATTTCCCCTCACGCAGGCGCAGAACGTACGTGCTAGTTGGCCGTCGGGTGTAGTCTTTGCGGTGTGTTCAAGTGCAACTTTTTGGACCAGACGCAGGCGACGTGAGGCGACGCAACAGTCGGCCTTCGTCGCCGCTGGTTCTTTGAAGTCGGTTTGATGTGTCAGGGCCTTTAATGAGGTAAATTCTCCAAGTGACACTAGGTGATCCAGTTTCAAAGGATAAGGCTGGTGTTTTTTAATGCATTTCTTACCGTCAACAAATCCTATGAAAATAACAAAATCAACAATGCGTTTGCTCAACACCCATTATTTTCAGACTTCCCACGTTCCCTTTTTAGCCTTCAACCCGGAAGTCATTGGCTCCAACTGTAAGCTAAAAACCTTGAAATACAGCTCACAAAGACATAGTTTCAATTTTAAAAATCGATAACTGTTACCATGAAAAGTCAGACTATTACCAGTAGTTATTACCAAATCAAATTCAAATGGGAACAAATTCTTCATTACACCGGGGACTATTTTCTGTGCTACGGAACTACTTTCCTGAGATCGCAAACATGTTTACGGTCGGCTTATTTTACGTGTTTTTAAGTTTTTTTAATACAATTTAATACTATGGATAATGAGACATGGCTTTATTGGGCATTGGCTACATGTACGAGGCTTGTTAGCAAAACAAATTCATTGCTGATTTTGTTGACGGTAAGAAATGCATTAAAAAACACCAGCCTTATCCTTTAAGTAGTTTTGTAAGTTTGTAATTTTGTAAGTAGAAGAAAAAAAGCCCTTTTACCCACCTCAGTACGGACTTTAGGCAAAAAAAATAGGAACAAGTCCTGTGAACGTAGACAGTAACTTCCACCAGACTTTTTACAAATGTAACTGCACAGATATCAAGGAAGCAGGACAAGAATGGACTCATAAATTAAACTAAATGACATACGAGAGGAGAGAGATGGCCAGCCTACACTGGCATACGAGGTACAGTGATGAGTAAGTGATTTCAAGCCAGTTGCAAACCGTTAGCCTTCATGACAGACAGAGCCACAACCAAGCGTTTCCTAGCCTCAAGTGAGAAACATAACTTATTTCTAATATAAAACCCTAGTTTCACCCTTAAAGATTTTATTTCAATGTGTTTACCATGCATGGTTACAATATTTGGGATAATAATGTTTTTTTGGTGTTTTGTGTTTGTGAATACCATTACCTTATCTGCATTCAGAACAAGTTTCAGTTGATACAACTGATGCTGAACAAAGTCAAAGGCAGAGTGGGTGCACAGCAGTAAATAACAGTATCATCAGCATAGAAATGGAATTGAGCATTAGGAACATTATGGCCAAGGTACTTCCAGAGAGATAATTCATAAACCATCCAACTGCAAGATCAGATAAACCTATGCTAAGCAATCTCAGGTTTAGGATAGTATGGTCAACTGTATCAAACTCCTTCATTGACAGATCAATGAAGAGGGCTACACAATATTTTTTGCTGTCAATATTTATTGCTGTCACGATTTAGCGTGATGTCATTTACCACCTTTACAGCAGCAGTAAGTTGTACCATGCTGCTTTCTAAAGCCAGATTGGTGCTCAGATAGAATATCATTATCATATTATTATCATCATAAGATTTTTTTTCCCATTTTTCCACTAATCAGCAATTCATGATTTTGGCCAAAACAGTTTGGAAATAGGCCCGTAGTTATTCAAAAGAGTAGGGTCACCACCTTCTAACAGTGGGAGGACATGGGCAGATTTCCAGATTTGGGAAATTGAAATTGAGATTTGGGGCGCCAAAATTGTGCCCAGAAAAAAAATGTTAATCAGTGAGTGATCATCACAGTCAGAACATGCTAGATCATTGATGGGTATAGTGGAGTGGAGTGTATGTGGAGAGCAAGAAAATGAAAAGGCAAAAGCCATCCGGCGCAGTACAAAAAAAATAACAAAGAAGCAGACGACAAACGTGCTAAGGAGAAAGGTATGCAATTTTGATTGTTAACTTTGCATTTTGTCATGCTAGCATCATGTAATCTTGCTAGTTAGCTAACGTAAGCTAGCCAGTGCTGGGGTCGGGGGGGTGTGAGTGACGTTAGCTAACAACATAAATGTTATTGCCATTCGGTCGAAATTGTCATTAGGCTATTTGGAGCAAAACATACAGTATAAAGTAATTTGCGTCATTTTCGTTGTGTCATGAAATTTAAATTCGAGTAAACAACGTTGGACTACGTTGAGTAGCTTTGAGTAGCTTTAAGTCTCTTTCAGTAAAGTAATCCTAAAAATTACACTACGTGAGTTGATTTAAGTGACATGAGACACAACTGGGGAGGATTTACTAAATTGTTTTGAATGTAGCGTAATGTATTAACCAATCAAGGGCGATGTGTGTGTGCGTCGGGTGAAGGTAAGATGCCTTTGCAGTTTATTTTCATGACTTTTTGCTGGGCTGTGCTTTTTACATATTTACTGTGTTGTTTTTCTTGGTTGGAGGTTGCGTATTTAGCAATTGACAATGTGTGATGGTGGTTAACGGGACATGCACGTTGCGCATTTGGCATTGCGTAATGGTGAGAGGGACACGTCGTTTTTGGCATTTAACATTGCATAATGGTGACAGCATATGGTAATTTGGCAACAAAATACATGTCAGGAATGAAGTAAAGTGCAAAATTTCATAGTAGATGATCCTATTTTCTAGTTTTGCATGGTAACGTTGTGTGTGTGTGTGTGTGTGAGTGTTTGAGAGAGCGAGAGAACTGATTGATGCTATGGGTCATTGTGTGGCAATAACAATCATATATTTATATAAATTGTATCACCCCCCCCCCCCCCCCCCCGCGCAAAATAACATTGACTTGGCAACGTGAATTAGTTGATAAAACGTGAGAACGTGTGGATGGGCGGCATTTATAGTTTTGCCCAGGGCGCCTGATTGGCACGGGCCGGCACTGTGTGTGAAAATAGTTTCAGTTGTTGTCAGCTGTTGTCTCACTTGATCATTAGAATAATTGCAGCAGGGTGCTGGAAGAGGAGAAGAAGAGACATTCATACCCTGGGTATGAACATGCTGTAGCCCATTTTTCTGCTGTATGGAGAATATTGGAAAAACTGCCTAATTTACTTTCTTGGGTATCTTTTTAGAATCTCAAAATACAGGTTTTGGGCTTTGAAGCCCAAATATTTACGAAAAGTCCTGGAGGGATGAAACCTTTGCATTCACAATGTTGGAGAAATTTAAATTTAAAATCTCAAATCCCAGTTGCATGAGCCTTTGGCCTTTCTAGTGTTAATGGTATTGATATGAAATATGGAAAGAAAATGTCTTCCCGGAGACAAACCAAAACATTTTCAGAACGCTCAATCGTATCATTCAAGGTAGATTTCCTTCACTGCAACCTTTCTAGCAAGGCTGGATTGGAAGAGCTTTATTTGAGAACACAATACATCCAATAATAAAATAACACTCCTGGAAGTGTATTATTCAACAGCACTTAAATATAGGGAATCCCGTTATCAAGTGAGGATTCAAGAGTAGGCTTCACTTTTTTTCATATTGAATATTTCTTTGCAACAATTGGATGGGTCGAATTCAAAATTTGACCCATCATTTTGCCCAACCATATTGGGTACAAAGTGTTTCACAGAGACAGAAAAGAAACAGTAAAAATAAATACATATAAGAATACAAACAACATCTAGGCAGATGATAAATAAATAAATATGGACATTAATACCTACATACACACATGCAGCACAGACTAACCATTATAAAAAGGCCACCCTATAATAATGTATCACCAAACAACATATTTTAAGCAGATTTTCCCCTCCAGCCAGCACCTCTTATTACTTGAGCATGAGCAATCTGTACACAGCTGTACTAACAGCAATGATGGTAGGCATGTCTGTATTCTATGTGAAGACAAGTAATCACATGCTTAAAAATGTGTGTAAAACCTGCTTTGAAAGTGCTTATAAACAGCGCAAATGGAGCCATTACAGTAATAGTCCAGCTTGAGACATCAAAGTCGGGCCATCACCAAAGCCCCAGATATTGAAGTAGAATTGATTATATGTGTGTGTGTATATATATGTGTGTGTGTGTGTATGTGTATGTGTGTGTATATAAGCACACGGGAGACCGTTAATTACTTTCCACTGCTATATTTTCCTACTACAAAACAAAACAAAAAGGTACCAAAAAATACACCCGTTTTGGGGCTCGAGGGATGTTAGCTGGAGGGAGGGAACACAAAAAACAAAACAAAAAATATGTATGTAATCTGTATTTATACTCTATGTGTGTGTATGTGTTTTTATTACTACACAGGAGGCAGCATTGCAGAGGATGAATGGAAGCCTCTCCACCACTAATATTACTGCTAATAATGCTGGATGCTTTATGGATTCCCTCAGTGACAGGCTCAGCTACAGAACAGCCCTCCTGGAGCTGGTAGGGATTCAGTGTCTTGCTCAAGGACACTTCAGCAGGGCGTATGCTTGCCAATATGAGGACTTGAACCCGGGTGCTCCAGTTGGAGGATGGTCTCCCTACACACCATGCCACTCTGCCGCCGCAAACATCAGGAGCCTCGAAGCAACTGCCAAATTTTCTAGATGGTGGACTCTTGATGATATAGCAGTGTGAGCCTGTCTGGCACCAAAATCCAGACAGAGGTGGTCTGCTAATGTAGCTCCAGCCCCCCACCCACCATGCCCGCCTTCACTATAGACTTGAAACCACTCACAATAGTCCATGGGCTTGATCATACCATGCTCTTTAATGTCTGGTACTTGACTCTTGTCATCTTTCTTAGGCTGAAAGAATGATATCCTTATGTGTTATCCTTGACAATTTCGTATGCCTAGATGATTCGTGTTTTTAAATTTGTTTTTAAAAAAGGAAGGAAGAAAGAAAGACCACAGACTTCACACCACTCACAGCTGCATTTGGGAAACTCAGGGTTTTTCAACATTTCTCTCCTGTGAAGCCTGAGCCTCCGATTCATCACACTCAATTGATTCCCCATAGGATTCCTGAAGTGCATCCTTGGAGTCACCTGGCTTGATTGTGTGTCTCATACTTGCAAAAACGAGCTGCATAGGTAGTAGTAACAACAAGTGGTAGAAGAACAGTGACTGCAGGGGCCACAATCACCCAGCACCAGCTGCGCAGGCTCGGGCGTGCCATCAGCATGCCCCAGGATCAGCTGCTTTTTTGGATCCTGTCTGGCCATTTACATAATGTCAGCGGTCAGCAGGAGTGCAGAGGAAACATTTCAAAGGCCAGCTGAAGGGAAGGAAATGCGAAATCAGATCTGAGGACTTTGAAGACACAACTGTTGACTGTAACAGCTACTGGCAGTCCTGCCTGGAACAGAGTCAGAGGCTTCAGGAAGAGAAGCCAGCCAGAAGACATCAAATACGACACGGGAGAAACATATCCCAGGGCAGCAGGGTGGGAGTGAGGGAGACCGCTCTTCAACCAGAGAGCCTGAGATCAAGTCTGCAGTGTTGGCCAGCGTTCCCCCGGCTGAAGTGTCCATAAGCAAGACACTGAATCACTACCAGCCCCAGGTGCTGTTCTGTAGCTGAGCCTGACCTCTGACCTTCCTGGAGGAGGGCAAGCGAAAAGAGAATTCCACTTTCAGGGATCAGTTAGGATCATATTATTATTATCACATTATGTCTGCCAAATAATGTCAAATAAAACACAGAAGAAACACATTCATGTAATTTCTACTGATACATCCTTCTACTGCAGTAAAACCTGGGAAACCATAATTACACTGTAATTATACAGTACTGTAAACATACCATTAAGAGACATCATATAATTCAATGTACAAAAATAACCTGGATTAAATACCCTCAAATGTGTGTGCTGAGGGTTGTGAGGTTATGTGAGGATGTGTATCTTTGTATGTATGTGTGCACATATATCAGGTCATAAGCAAATTCTTGTCCGAGTATGCATTTGTGTTTGTGTGTGTGTGTGTATGTGTGTGTGTGTGTGTGTGAGAGAGAGAGAGTGTGCATGTGCATTTGGTTAATTTGTTAAAGTCTTTCTGTATCTGTGTGTGGTGGTAAGTGTGTGTGAGGTGAAATGTTCAAATTAAAAATTAAAATTAAGGAAGTAAAATTGTGGCTAGTCATTTGAGAGGTGATTAAATTCATAACAGCCACAGGGCAGAGAGAGAGAGAGAGACAGAGATAGAGAGAGAGAGAGAGAGAGAGAGAGAGAGAGTTTGACAAGGGTAGAGAGAAAGTGTGACTGACAGACTGATACAGAAAGACAGAGGGAGAGAAAGACAGAAAGAGAGAGACAGAGAGAGAAAGACAGGGTTTGAGAAAGGTAGCGACAGAAAGACACAGAGGTAAAGAGAGATAGAGAAATAATTCCTCCTAAAATGTAATTCAAATCAATTCAAATGTTCTTTATCAGTTCCCAAATTCCCAACTTTAAATCAATCCATCAATCAATCAAACTATTTCTATAGCACATTTTATATAACAACATATTACAATGTGCTTTACGGTAGCATAAAATAAAATACAGCGTAAGGTACACAGTATAGAAAAAAAGAAAAGAGAAAAGGTAAAAAACGACAGAAATAAAATTAATAAGACAAAAAAAAAACTACACTCACAGAGCAGCTCTGATTAAAACCTAGTCAAAGGCATTAAATTGCATTGCGCAAGATGGCAGCAGGTAGCACAGGTGTGGTCGCAGCTTTACTGACACATGCAATACTTTTAAACTTTTTTAATCCAACTGACATACCTGATACAAAACCACTTTTTAATGAAACCTGTCACAGCAAAAGTTGTGCAACCAACCTGCTAACCCGATCCATGAATAAAAACAACAAACATCTTGGATTTGGGAAACATGCCCTTGTCATCACACTACTATACCCATGCTGGAACCAAAAACATACGAAGACAAGAGCTAGAAATAAATTAAAAAAACAACGCCCTGATCATTGCCATCTTTCCACATAAGATATATTCTTGAGACAGATGTGCTAAGAATAATCAATGCTCTTAAAACATCAAAAGCAAAGGATGTGTATGAGATGGATACTGCCATGCTCAAAGATCTAAGTACATCATTAGTCTCTCCCCTCACAAAGATATTAAACCAGTCCTTCTCCCAGGGAGTCTTCCCGAGTGCTTGGAAGACGGCTATTGTAACACCAATTTTTAAATCTGGCAATCCTCTCACCACCTGCAACTACAGGCCTATCAGTATCCTACCAGCAGTATCGAAGATAGCAGAGAGATGGGTTGCAGAGCAATTGACTTTCCATCTGAACAATAGCACCTTTTCCCTGCACCCAATGCAGTTTGGATTTAGAGCCAAACACTCTACAGAGATGGCTAACTGCTTCTTTATAGAGAAGGTTAAATCATTATTGGATAAGGGTGGTGTTGTTGGGGCTGTGTTTCTAGATCTTAGGAAAGCCTTTGACACTGTAAATCATGCTGTCCTCCTCTCTAAGTTATCTACCTTCAATTTCTTTCCAGATGCCCTTAGGTGGATAGAGTCCTACCTTTCTGACCGATTTCAAATTATCAGAGTCGATAACCATCAGTCCACTGCTCTCAGCTTCTCCACTGGCATCCCACAAGGATCTATATTGGGCCCACTTCTATTTAGCTTATATGTTAATGATCTGCCATCCGTATGCCCCAAGATAGAGACTCAAATGTATGCTGATGACACTGTAATATATGTACACAGCAATATAAAAAGCCAAGTTGCCTCCATCTTAACCAACGCAATGGCCCATGTTACCGAATGGTTAAACCATTGCTGTCCACAACTAAATGTGTCAAAAACCACTAGCATGTATTTCACAAAGAAAGCTAGCAATACTGTTGAGCCACACATACTTGTACTTGGACAAAGATTAGAAGTTGTCAAAGAATTCAAATATCTTGGGATTGTGATAGACTCAAATCTCTCCTTTAAAACTCAGGCTAAGAAGGTTTGTAACAGGGTCAAGTACAGCTTAGCAAATTTCAGATTCATAAGGAATTGCATGTAAACCGAGGCTGCTAGCATGTACATGAATGCTATGATCATATCGCACCTAACCTACTGTTTAACAAGCTGGTCACTGGCAAGTAGTTCAACCTTGAGGCCACTAGAATCATTATATAAACAAACCATGAAAACCCTTGATAAGAAACCTAATAGTTTTCACCACTGTAACATACTGGAAAAATCTAACCTTCTGAGCTGGGAAAACCTGACCAAACATGCAAATATATGTCTCATCTATAAAATTGTTCATGGCATGGCTCCTCCCCCACTCAGTTGCTTTGTTAGGCAACGAGTAAATACAAATCAGATTACTACAAGAGGAGTCACAAGAGGAAACTGCATTATCCCACTAAGAAAATCTGCTTTCAGTCAATCTGCCTTTTCAATTAAAGCAGCACATGAATGGAATGCTGTACCAGCCCACATCAGGGAACTCACCACTTACAGGTCCTTTTCTAGAGAGTTAAGAACTTGGCTCACAAGCCACCAAATCTGTCAGCACTAGTTTGGATGCCTTCGTCATTTGGCAAATATCTGTCAATACACAACTTGTATGCTGCTAAACTGCCCTGTTGCTTGACTTACCTTAGTGCTACTGTTGTCCTGTTGCTCATATCTGTCTTTGCTTATGTCTGTTTTTGCGAAGCTGTTCTGTAATTTAAGTTGTCCTGAAATTGTTTGTTTCTGCTTTGTTGAACTGTAATTTACTCTGCTTTTATTGCTGCCCATGTCTGTGTTCTGCTTATGTCCATCTGTGTTCTACTTTTACTGTAATTGATATGACTTACTACATGATTACTGTTTTAAACTTGTTTTTGATTTAGGCTGCCACCTTCGCCAGGGACTACAGATGAAAACTAGCCTCCTGGCTAATTCTGGCATATTTACAGTATTGTTTATTAATATGCACTGTCCCTGAGAAATAAACTGAATAAAAATTAAAAAGAGCTTGATGACAAACCTGGCCGCACAATATGCATTAACCCGCCACAATCTGAGGAACAGTGAGTAACCAATACACACACACACACACACACACACACACACTGATACAAAGTGTGATCTCTATCTTGAGGCTTTGGCAATATTGTTCTTAACTTTCATGTCAATAAAGTGCATTGAATTGAATTGAATTGAGAGAAATATAGAGAAAGTCAGAGAGAGAGAGGGAGACAGAGAGACAAAGAGAGACGGACACACAGAGAGTTAGAGAAAGACTTAGAAAGGTCAAGAGATAGACAGATAGGGAAGATAGAGAAAGAGAAAGGCAGAAAGAAAAATACAATAAAGTAAGAGAGAGACAGAGAGAGGGAGGGCAGGAGACAGAAAGAGACAGAAAGAGATGGACAGAGTAGAAGAGACAGAGGTAGCAAGAGAGAGAAAACTGATGTGTAGAGAGAGATAAAGAAAGAGGGCCTCATTCACAAAACTTTTGTTATCTTTCTGACTTTTATTCTTAAGAAATATGCAGACAAAAAACCAACGTCGGATTCATGAAACACGCGCAGACTCTCAACTCTTGTGTATCCCAGGTGTATCTGATGATGAATGCCACTTGTTCATAATTTGGAAGCCTGTTGATGCTGATTAGCATAGGTAGACGCCCTGGCAAATCCATAAAGGCCTGTTGACATGAGGGTCATGTGTGTAAATGGAAAGCACTGCTGGAAAGATGGAGAATGGCAAAGAGATCGACCCAAGAAGAAAAAATCTGACTCAAACACAAACAAAAAGGATTGGGGAAGTAACAAGGAGAGAGGTCGCGGTCAGGTGTCCAGTCATCAGCAGTCAGCAGAGTTCGACAGATTTAATTCAAGCAGTTTCTCCATCAGATGGTACATGCAGAGCTTATAGTCTGTATAATAATAATGTTCGTTTTGACTGTAGGAGCTGCCTGCAGTGTCCAAGCACATCCAACAGCCTGTTTTTTACTACAAGCCTTCGCACCATGACCTTCCACCAGACCGTGTGTAGGCCCTCAACAATACTTTTCCGCTACTGGTTCAGTTTGTTTTATAAACCAAAGTTTCCCTGCTGGGTGGTGTTTTGGACACAAATTGGGGCCAATCACAGTGCTTAAAACACCACCCAGCCGGTCACATTAAACAAACGCACAATTAAAGGACAGGTGCAGACAGTTTGCCCCACATCATGGCTGCCCGCAGCTTAGAAAAAAATGCCAGCGCAGACCTCCAGCAGCACCCTGGTCAAGACGCACAACCACACTGCTGTTCCACCACCGAGTCATGGGTGCTGGCTGGCGGGAAACTACATCTAGGAGGTTTAGGTTGGCGTCACAGATTAATATGTGTTATTGTGTTATTGTTTGCGATTTAAATAGGGAAATGCTTCTGGAGACGGTGCTTTGATGCGCACATATATACAGTCTAATGATGTTTGGCAGGCCAGCAATAGCATGGAAATCTCTTTTTATTTGAGTCTGTTCTACTGCAGAATATGGTGATATTATAATATATAATATTTGGTATATTATGGTACAGGCTTTATGATACCATCCACCACATTTGGGAGCGTGTGGATGGTGTCATGGATGGCTGTGATATGCCAGCCCGGTCACCTGTGTCCCTCTGGACCGTCCCAGTTGCCAGGAAGGTGAGAGCAGACAGCAAAGGGACATGTTGGGGGACAGGCTGGGACCTGTTTGTTTTCCTGCTCAGTGGTAAGGGACGGAGAAAGACAAAAGGAGAGCGAGAAATAGAGAGAGAGATACAGGGAAAGAGTTTGAGAGAGAAAGGTAGATAGAGAATGACAGAGAGAGGAGCAGAGAGAGAGAGAGACAGGTGAAACATGCAGGGCATTTCTCATTTAAAAAAGCTGAGCCTTCAGGGCTTGCCTAATTACACCATGATACAACATGTCAAGTCCCTACACACACCTACACCTACACACACACCTACACACACACACACACACACACACACACACACACACACACACACACACACAGAGTCCCTCCTGACTGCCCTCCAATCATGTTGTAAACAAAGCTATCTTAGTGTTGGCAGTACTGAGATTGGATCAGGAGAGAGGAAGAGTAAGATACGGGGCTTGCAGAAAAAAAAATCAATATGTATGGGGAGAGAAAAGAGAGAGAGAAGTTAAGGGCATAGAGAGGGAGGGGGGTGAGGTAGAAGGAGAGAGAAAAGGAGAATGAGCACAAGAGAAGAGAGAGGAAAGGAAAAGAAGACAGAAAATGGAGAAACAGAGGAGAGAGAAAGAAATGCAGGCAGAAGATATAAAGGATGGAAAGAGATTGAACCATTTGTTGTTGTTAATGTCACATTGTCATGGTCGCTAACTGCATCTGTTTATAATCTATGATTTGTTGTTTTTGCTTTGGAAATAATGACTTTTGTATTTCATGCCAATAAAGCACCTTTGAATTGAACTGAGAAGGAGAAGCTCATGGAGAAAATGAGAATGACAAAGAGAAGGGAAATATACATATAATTTTTGGTGCTACATGTAGCATTTTAACATCAACAAATCATTGCCGCATTAATTTTGAGACATTAGTATAACTACTGTAAACAAATGAGAAATGTATTGACCACTGAATTTTTTGATTGTGCTCCACCAAACCATTTTTGATGGAAAATCTGCTGGATTGCTTTACGGCACAAAAGGAGGTTGCTTTGTGGTATAATACAGGAAGAGAGTGCTGTTGTTCCAAACGGAGCTAAAGCTTTCAGAGTTTCTTGCAACGGCAGATGGTGGAAGTGGGAAAAGGCTGATGGAAAAATCTATTCCAACATGTTTATCCTCTTCAGTAAAACCAAAGAGAAAACCTTTGACCAAAGAAGCAAAGGTCTTCTTTGCTAGTGGAAGAAATGGGGTTTATGGGGAAATGTGGTCTTAATTTTGA
>NC_135998.1:6567222-6574722 GCF_048128805.1 Centroberyx gerrardi | reverse complement strand
AACTGTTGACAGTTACTAACGCTTAACCCATGCCTATTGTGTGTGATAAATAAACATAGTCAACAGTTTTTGTTATTCAGCAATCATTAAACAAACACACACACACACACACACAGGCTGAGAAATACTTACAATAAATATATGCAAATATTGCTGGGAGGCAAGGTTACACAACAACAAGGCAGCAACAGCAACTGTTAATATTGAATGTCTGTATTAGTCTCCACAGGTAAATACACACGCACACACACACACACACACACACACACACACACACACACACACACACACACACACACCTCACAGGGAATCTGAAAAAAATTAATGTAGCTATTAATATTCAACAGTATTCCCCTTTACAGTAATCAACCACACCTAGCGATGCACTGATTCCACATTCTTACTGATGATACTGATTCTGAATGCTATTCCTTACGGATTGGCCAATACTGAGATGCATACAAAATACATTGCCAATACAATCAATAGTATTTACTGAACAAAGTACCATTAGTTTTGTTATTTCTACACAATAGTCTGAATAACGGGGCTTTGGGTGGTGCAGGTGACTTGGTTTTCATCTTCTTGTTGTTGCTCCACTTCCTCGTAACTTTCGGGATGTGTGGTTTTTAAGGGTCCCATATGGTGTAAAACAGGATTCCCCTTGCCTCTTTGATTATAAAGGAGTTGGATGGTCCATCTAAACATGGTGAAAGTATCAAAACGCATAGTCGCCAACTAAATCCACACAATCCATATTAGAAAAGCGAGCCTCTAAACGAGCCGTTTGGACTTCCGTAACTTTGTGGCATCACAAAGGTTCGCTCATTATCATTTTTGTAAGAAATAATAGACTAACAAAGTGTTTTTTTTCAAAGCGGTTGAGCGGTTGTCATTGTTTATTACCGGAGAGTTTTCCCTACCTGTAGCTGCCGGGCTGCGGTGTCTCACGTTTCACTCTTGAAACGGTTAGCCAATCAGAACAGAGGGGTCGTTAATATTAATGAGCCTTAAAGACACAGCAACAGAAACAGCCTGTTCTTGGTAAGGCTCAGAGAGATGCTGGAAAATTAACGTGTAAAAATGGATTGAGAGTGTTTTTGGTACATGACACCACACACACAGCTTTGAATGGACCTCAAGGTGGACCGCATTTTGGATTAGAAAATAACTTTGAAATCAATACTTTTCAAAACGAATCGATACCGAATGAGCAATATGTGAGTATCGATACCACAGCATCGATCCGCCCCTCCCTAATGACTACAACACAAGCCTATTACCCTTAAAATGTGCCTGTTACGGCTGGTTGAGTAAAACTTCAAGTAAAGTGCCCCCAAAAAACACCATTTCACTGACTCCGCTGAGTTCGGCTTTTTTTCCCCACTGCAAGTCAATCCAACCTTGAACTTTGCTGAACTTGCACTGCTGTTAAGTCACGTAAGCCTGAGGGGACAGGAGACATACTTGACCCAGCCACAACCCTCCTCCTCTTCCTCCTCCTGTATCTGTTCCCTCTCTTCCATCTCTCTCTCCTCCTTCCATCCATCCCTACCTATTTTTCTCTATCGCTCTCTCTCCTCCCGACATCTGGTATTAGTCTTCACCTCTCTCGCCCAGCCTCCTCCCTTTGCACTGTCTCCAGTTACCTCCCTCTTCTTCTCTTCCCCTTTCTACCTAACCTTACATTTAAAGGATTATTTTATGGCATGTCCGCTTTTTCTCATAGCGAAAGAGGGGAAGGTGAAAGGAAGGATGGGAAGAAGAGTGACAGGGATGGTGTGCGACAAAGGTCGTGGTCGGGATTTAAACTTTAAACTCTTTCCTCTCTCCTCTTTCCCCTCCTCTATCTCCCTTTCTGTCACATTGCTGTTCTACTTACATTTTCCACCCTCTTTTTTTATATCTTGCTCTCCCTCTCTCTAACTCCTTACTCACCTTGTCCTTACCCCTATGAACTTTTATTTTGTTGGGAATTGACAAGTTCTTTAGACACTTATATAGACTTTTAGACACAACTGTGAAGAAGAAGAAGAAGAAGAATTTATTAGAAAGAATAGATGATTGTTGGAGAAGAGTGGGACTAAGGTTGAGCCAGAATCGTACACACAAGTAGTAACAAAGGCATACAGAAAGAGAGGGGACAAACACACACACACACACACACACACACGCACACACACACACACACACAGCACTTGGGTTTCTCTCTTATATGTAGTACAAATGCATAATTTTTTCTCTTGTTCAATCTGTCCTTGGAGTTTAGTGAGAAATGGACATTGGGTTCTGTACATTTACGCTAAGATATCTGGTATATGAGAGTTTGGTCTTGGTCTAATTAGAAAGACTGTAACACAAAGGCCACAGGTTCGATCCCCACAACATTGATTGTGTCCAAGAACAACGATGTGTCCAATCAAAATGTCCTTGAGCGAGACACTAAACCCATTCTGGCTCACTCAGCAGTGTCTGAAATTATTGTTTTGGTTTCCATGGCTAGCAAATTTACCTGTCAAGCATAATTTTTACAAGCCAAAATAATGAATATACATAGGCTACATTTTTCTTAAAAATATGTTACCCTACCATTTGTTTGGTGCTATTTCATGTGTAAAACCAGGTACTCTGTGAAATATTCAAGAGACAAGAGTAAATTCAATTTGTAGATTCAGAGTTTTGAGTAAAACTTGCTCACTCACTTCTACAACAAATCTTTTTTTCTCTACATCTTCATTTTTCTTTTTGGGTTGCTTCACACCTATTATGCATCGCCACATGGGAATAATGTTAAGTTTCATCTAACGTCAGGCTAGTTAACCATCCAGACAGCAGAGAAACAGATGTTTAGTCACTTCTACCTTCTACCTTCTACCAGGCAGGCAGCCAGTCAGCAGCCTGTTTGGCTGTATATAATAGAGGCATTCAAATGTCATTGTCTCAAAAAGCTGCCGGCCAGTGTGACGGGTGACTCATTGATTTATCTGCCAAAGACATTTTACCGGCATTTGCCGCTTGGAGGGAGTTAATTTCGAATCCTGTCACTCAATGTATGTTGCTGTGGATAAGAGTGTCAGCTAAAAGCCTAAAATGTAAATGCATTGTGAATGAGTCTGAGATTGAGTCACACTGCAGTATTCTGTTCCATCACCATACGGCCATCTTGGTAGGAAAATAACAGGCGATTGTAATAAATGAACAGGTGATTATAATCAAACGACAGCCACAGCCAATGAGCTGTGTATATTGTAAGACAGTGGTTCTCAACCTTTTTGGCTTGTGACTCCTTCAGATGGAGAGATGCCTACTCATGACCCCCGTCAAAGACAGTCCAACCAGAGAATGATTTTCCTGAGAGGCTGAAAACTATTCAGTATTTCACAAGAAAAAATCTAAATTTGAGGGAAAAAAACAAACAAACAGAAAAAATATGATATGATCGTGAATTTGCATGATAGAAATATGTTTTTTTCTTATCCCATAAATCATCTCATGACCCCCCATAATTATCTCCATAGGCACCATGTTGGTAGGAAATGCATGTGGCATCATGGGAATACTATAAATAGCGAGTAAATGGACACACTGTACATTGCAAGCTGCCCTGGTGCCTTTTTATTACTTATTACTAATATCCAATTTTTTTTTTTTATTCTAGTCTATTCTATTCTATTGTAACGTAACATAATCAGTTGAGTTAACAACTATTCTATTCTATTTTATTCTATTGTTGAGTTGGTTGAGTTAACTACTATTGTATTGTATTGTATTCTATCTGTTCTATTCTATTGTAACATAACATAATAAGTTGAGTTTACTTCTATGCTTTTCGATTCTATTTTATTCTATTGCAATGTAACATAACAATCGGTTGAATTAACTACTATTGTATTGTATTGTATTCTGTTCTATTCTATCTATTCTGTTCTATTGTAACATAATCAGTTGTGTTAACTTCTATTCTATTCTATTCTATTCTATTGTAACGTAACATAATCAGTTGAGTTAACTATTTACTGAGTTAAGCACTTATTTGATCAGAAATGCAAATCAACTTTGCGTCATTTACCAGGGTTTGCCTATAGGGGAGGGATGGGGCGGGGCTTATGTGCGTTGGTGTGTGTGTTGTCTATGAGTGTTTCTGTGTGTGTGTGTGTGTGTGTGTGTGTGTGGGTGGGTGGATGGGTGTAGATGCACACTCCTGCCTTCCCAATACAACTCTCCTTTCTCTTGTTTGATGTTGATTTGTTCATGGAAAATTATAAAGTTATGTCAGCAACTCGATGCATGTATACTGCTCACAACTCATGTCTGACTGACAAAAAAAAAAAAAAGTTGATCACAAAAAAAAAACCAATCAGTTGATGGGAAATTGATTTGGGGAAAGTCAAGTACAGTATGCTTCACTTACTTTCTGCATCTGATTAGAGGAGGGGGGGTTGACTTGGTCCTCTTCCCAGTTAATGGAAGAGAGAAGAGAAGGAGAGAGTGGAAAGAGTGAGAGAGCAAGGCAGAGACAAAGGAGAGAGAGAGGTGTGGAGGTCTAGTATAGTGTCCCCAGGGGAAGCACAGGTCACTGGGTGAGAAGGAGAGAGAAGGGAAAGAGAGAGAGGGGGGAAGAGAGAGAAGAGAGAGAGAGGTTTCATTTAGTGTTGTCAGGGGAGAGACAGGTCTCCGTATGTTTCTCTGTCCGACAGGAAGACTATTAATCTGTCTAGGCAGAGGAGGGAAGAAGGGAGAAAGGGAGGAATAGAGGGAGTGAGGGGTGGAAAAAGGGGAAGGAGAGGATGGAAGGAGAGAAGGAGAGAGGACAGGCGGGAGGTGGGAGGAAGGGATGGAGTGGAGCAGAGTAGGGAATGAATGGATGAAGGGAAGGAAGGAGGGAGAGAGCAATAGAGGGAGAGTGGGAGGAAGGGTGAAGGGCAGGAGAAAGAGTAGGGAATGAATGCATGGAGGGAGGTATGGAGTGAGCAATGGAGGGAGAGAGGGAGATGGGGAATGTGGGAAAGAGCAGGCCCTCGCTGACCGGAGTCAGGCTCGAACACTATCAATCTGCCCCGAAACTTCACCCAGAGGAACGACCGATCACACAGGAAGAGAGAAGAAGAGAGGGAGGATGGAAGAGGAACGGAAGGGAAGGGAGGGGAAGGGGGAGGTGAGAGGAGATGGGATATAAGAGGAAAGGAGAGGGGAGAGGGAAGGGAGAGGGGGAGATGAGAGAAAGGGAGAGGTTTAGGAGCTTCCCAGGAATATATAACCTCATTCCCAATATAATCTTTGTATGCTGCATCACGATTGAATAGCACACAACAGAAATACACATTATAGCTGCAGTCTGGTCCTCATGAAATTTCGTGCAAATGAGCATGATGTCTTAAAATGCAAATAATAGCGATCTACGCACAAAGAGAGTGAGAGAAATCAATTTTCCGAACTACAAGAGGATTACATGGAGGAGACGCGACTAGAAACAGGCAGCAGTTTGACACTGTGGTGGATGGACTTGGACATTATTGCCTTCAACTCTGGTTCAAGTCCTGACTCGTGCAAAGACATTTTCAGCGGTGATTATAAAGTGATGTTGAACTTGTTGTGTAGCTTCCTGGTCATGATAAAACCCCAAAATCGCCGATTCTCTGTTATCTGTTGCTCTGGTAGAGGAGAATGTGTGTTTTTCCTTGATCTATTCACTGCCATTATATGGAGGAACAGTCTGAAAATCACACTTCTAGCACATAAACGCACACAAAGAAAGCAGATTCTGAATTGGTTGAATTTAATTGAATTGTTTTCTTAATTTTAATCATTGGTAAATATATTATTTTCTTTGTTCCATCGGCGTAAGTTTCCTCCGACCGGATTTTGGTGTTACTTTTGTTCAAACTGAAAGGTTTAATACACATAAAGAAAGCGATTCACTTAATAACAATTCAGCAGCATGACAGAATCTGCTTTGTTCTCCACCGATCGACCGACACAAACTCAACACACTCAATTCCATCACTGTGGAGTCAGTCAATTAAAGAACACATATTAGACTAAAAGAAACCAATCAGAACTTTTAAACCTGGAAACCCATTATTGCTTATATGGATTTATCTAAAAAGCCTAAAGCCTTGAATAAGACACTGAACCTCTACCGGCTCACTTATTTTAAGTCACTCTGGGTAAGAGAGGCTAAAATTCAAAATGAAGCAACGCAAAAGAGGGGATGCAGACAGTAGGATGGAGGATGGAGAAGAGGGTTTAGTGAGAACAAGTTTTTTTTTCAGAGTTTAAGCTCTAATATACAGCTTTTCGCCTTGAGGCAGGAAGTATATTGTTAATCCCGCCCTCCTTCCCCCCCAGCCGGTCAAGTTCACGCCCGACACTTGAAACAGCATCAACCCCGAGGCGGAGGTAACTGGCATCTGACATCATTGAATAGCCATTTTTTTAGGCAAATAGGGGTATTTAGGCCTGTACACACAGGGTCACAGACAGACACAGACTGATAATGTATAATAAATCCTGTTGTTATTTTAATGTGAAAAAAGTTGCATATTGTAGCTCTGAGCTCCCGTGTTTTAGTCGAAAATGATGGTAAATAAAGTATAAACAAAAATCTATCTAGTCACGATTTAATTGCTTGAGACTTGACTTGATGCATGAAGCGAAGACTTGAGACTTGACTTGACTTGGGTTCTGGTGACTTGGGACTTGACTCTGACTTGTACTCTGATGACTTGAAAAGGTTTCTAAAGTCTCAGGAAAAGATCTTGAGTTTGTGTAAATGACTTAGATTGAAAGTGATGAGATTTGTTCCAGCAGACGACTGAATTTAAATTCTGTTTTCTGAATTTGTATGGAATGATTGAATTTATTGAAGTTGAAACTGATTATAGAAATCAAACTCATGATGCTCTTACCAAGTTTTTATCCTGTTAAAACCATATTGCATTGAAAAGTCCTAGATATTTAGTTTTCTTTAAGATATTAAATTGATACTGGACTTGTTCTGACTTGACTTGTTCTACATTTAGTTGAGACTTGACATTAATGACATGGACTTGACTGGGACTTGACTTAGTAATCTACATTTAGACTTAGGACTTGACTTGAGACTTGAGCCTTGAGACGGACTTGGGACTCGCACACAGTTGACTTGGAGACACTTCTGCCTTTCACAACCTTGCTCCTCTAACCGCTACAGCCTAAGTTCCCTAGTTCCTGAAAACCTGTTTTGGGGATACAAAGTTTTCTTCTGACGGCAGTTATTACGAACTAATATAAGTCATGTGTGTTGAGTGAGAGGGGGAAGCTGTGAAAGCATAATGGGGTGAGTGAGATGGTTTGTGAGAGTAAATATTTGCAACGTGAGCGTGGGTCGGAATCCAGCGCTGTGAAGAGGGAAGGCAGTCATCCATATCTCCTCTGCTGTGACGATCGGCGCGCCCGTGAACACACATAAACACACACACACACACACGTAGATAAGCACTTGCATGCCACACACTCATA
>NC_135998.1:6212222-6214722 GCF_048128805.1 Centroberyx gerrardi | reverse complement strand
GTAAGTCAGTTAGTGGCTTCTTTGAGTGCGGCGTGGAACAGGGTCTTATTTCTGCAGCGGGAATCCTTTTGATGTGCGAGCGTACCCTCCGGACAGGACGCCCCACCTCACAGGCTCAGGGTTTGACTTTTCATGATGATGAAATTAGAATATGCTTCCTGAAAGTATCTCCAGTTATACACATTTCACTTCTTGTTCCAGGAAAGTTTTCTTGGTGAACCTCCTTCTGTCGGAGTGTTATTTTCTGTGTGTGTGTGTGTGTGTGTGTGTGTGTGTGTGTATATGTGTTTTCAGAGGAACTTTTTGATCTGGAGGGAAAATTCCTTCAGGGGCTGTATATTTTAGCTCCAGGAAGTCTTGAAACACAAGCGTGTGTGTGTGCGTGTGTATGTTTTGTACAGTCAGAGGCCATTATATTAGGTACACTTCCCTGTTTACGCAAACAGCCCGTTCCTGGTGAGTTGCGTAGCGGTGACGCAGTATATAAAGCATGCAGACAGGGTGGAGAGGCTCAGTTTGACTGAACGTTAGAATGGACAACATGCGTGATTTAACTGATTTTTAACATGCTGCTGGTTCCAGCATCTCAGAAACGGACGACCTCCAGCTACTTCCAGCAGAAAAATGCACACCGTCATCTCTAGATGGCTCCAGGAACATGACAGTGACTTTAGTTCTCTCTAATTGCCTGCACAGTCCCCATGTGTCAACCCAATAAAGCATCTTAAAGAGTCATGTAGCACCTGGACAAAAATAAACCCGGGTTTCTGAAATGAATGGAATCAAATGGCTGCCTGGAAGGTAGGAATAACGCATTCAGTCATCTAAAAAAGTATGGTATGCTTTGGAAAATGGTTGGTAGTTATGTAAAGTAGGTGTGAATTGTAGTAAAATGAGGTAGAACATGCAAAAACACCGCTATGGTCCTTTAAGGCAGTGATTCTCAACCTTTTTCATATCAAGGACCCCTAATTTAGTCCACATTGGAGCCACAGACCGTCATTTGATGAGTTTTTGTCTCTGACAATATTTTTATTGTTAGATATGATTTTGTCCAGAATTCCATGACTATCTGCACTGTAGATAGAGAGATAACAGTGAAACTATGAAAAAAAAAGTCATTCTTCTACATTCTCTAATTGTGTTAACTTCTTGTAAATGAAATAATGGTGAAGTTTAACAATTCATCAGTTTGCTGGGGACCCCCTGGAACCCCCTCAAGGACCCCTGGTGGTCCCCGGACCCCACGTTGAGAACCACTGCTTTAAGGATGAGGTATAGCCGGATGGTCATAGCATGAATGTGCTGCTGTAGAATCGTATCACTGTGGACCAACATCAAGCACCTTGTTGAATTCACACTGCTCTGGAAGCAGTAGCTAGATACATAAAAAGTGTCCACTAAGCGTATATGCTCTCTGTTTCACCTTGCCTTTTATTTCCGAGGGCAAACTGGGATTTCAGAGAGCATAATACTTTATGATGTTTGGTCACCATCTTGTCAGCATGCCATAGTCAACATGAGGCCTCCCCTCTAGATTTCAAATGAAAGCCCCTTCTTGTTCTTCTTCTTCTTCTCTTCCTATAGTTCTGCATCTTCCTCTTCTGCTTCTTGTTCATTTTGTTTTGCTCCGATTCTTTTCATTCTTTTCTTGTTTATGATCTTCCTATTCTTGGTCTCATTCACGATGTTGTTCTGGTTGCTGTTGTTCCTCTTCGTCATCGTCCTCGTCTTCCATCTTCTTTATCTTCTTTATCTTCTTGTCCTTCTTCCTCACCATGTGATCGCCCACATGCTTCACCTTTCGGTATCCCTCGTTATACCGCTACAACCAAAGACTAAAAAAGAAAAAAAGCCTTTTTTTTTTCTTTTAAACCCCATAGTGGTTTTTGAAGCATGAGAAGTTTCTTGATAATATTTATGAAATCATACGTTGCGCAGAGCATACACATTTCTTTCATTATAATCCCATCAGAAAATTCAGAAACTTCAATTATACATACATAATGGCATGGTTTATAATACATTATGAATCTTGTATGACTGTCATGAGATTTTTTATTAGCTTCACAGTCACAGCAGAAAGTATTCTACTGCTAGTTTTTGCACATTGTGTGTATTACATCATGATCTGATTATAATGATCGTAACACAACCATCATATAAAGGGTTGCATTTCTATTTTGGGGAACAGAAAGCATTACTTGAAGTTTGTCATTTAATATCTCTAAAATATAGAGGATCCACTCTGCACTCGCATTATCATTTTGCCAACCAAGGACTTTCCTAAATGGGTAGTTACCTAATAACTTTTAAAACATGATCATTTGTTTTCATTTTGTCAGAGCAGGCGTCGCTTTTTTTTTGTCAAATAATGGATATCTCACTTTGGAACAAAACTCGCATGCAATTTCCCTGTGATGGCCTCATGAACAACAATTCAAGTCATGTATTATTAGTTTCTCTAGTACATTTGATAGCTATGGTTGATGTTCCTAAG
>NC_135998.1:6194722-6209722 GCF_048128805.1 Centroberyx gerrardi | reverse complement strand
AGCCTCTACCGGCCTCTATACATTACATCTTTCATTGCTGAATTGCTTTACAGCACAATGGGATATTGCTTTACGGCACAAAACAGGAAGAGGGCACTGATCTTCCTGTACAAACAGAGCTAAAGCTTTCATAGTTTCTGGCAACGGCAGATAGTGGAAGGAGTTGAAAGGTTGAAGGAAAAATCACTTCCAACATGTTTATCCTCTTCAGTAAATCCTAAGAGAAAACAAACGCACACAGAGAGACGGCAGGAAGGGGGGACAAGTAGGAACATCGTCTCTGTGACAGAAAGCAACAGGGGTTATGAGAAATGTAGTCTTAATTTTGAGAAACACTACCACCAACAATAGCACTAGCATGCGATAGAGGCAACCAATCATCTCTACCATGCTCTCATTTGTTTATGGTAAATATTCCAAGGTATCACAATTAATTTGACAATTATCTACTGATGTTTAAAAATGCTTCACATAGCACTTTTAACAATGATTTACTTTTTAATCACCAATGGCTTAAATTTAAAATACTGAAGAAACCTCACTTTTCAAGCTAACAAACATAATTTGGTGGATGGAAAACCAATTAGTAGTGAATTTGCATGCTTAATTATATAGACGAGTAGTAAAATGTGGCAGTTGTTTTAGTTAGGGTTCTTCTTGTGTCAAGGAGGGAAATATGTTCATTGGTTTTCTCTATGTGAATGCTATCTGTTCAATATTTATTTTTTTTGTTCCTTTTTGGTCTTGTGTGAGGCTGAAAAAAAGCCTTTTCTTATAATTTCTCATTATTTCCATATTTGTTCTTTGCAGGAAGCCTGTCAATGCCATTACCTTAGTGATTTCTTAAAAGAGAATAACCTTCTCTTAGTTCTTTTGTGTTGGTTTGACATCAAAAAAGTTTCTTTTTTTCACCCAAGATCTGTAATGTTTTGTTAAAACCTCTCTAAGTTCTTAAATGTGTTGCGTGAGTGTAAAAGCTTTTTCCTTTCTTAAACACCATTAGTTTTGTAGTTTGTGAAAACCTTTCTTACTTCTTCAGTGTGTCGTTTCAGTGTAAAAGCTTTTCCTTTTTTAAATACCATTAGTTTGGTGCTGCATGAAAACTTTCCTCAGTTCGTTTAATGTCTTTGACTGTTTTATTGCCTTTTGACATTTTAGTTGGACTGTAAAAGCTTTTTCATGTTCCTGAATGTCACTCGGCATCACTAGCAGATATGTTTCTTTACTACTGAGACACTGAAACATGGTGTAATGGTGTCGAACCTCAACAGAGAGAGAGAGAGAGAGAGAGAGAGAGAATGAATGAAAGAAAGAGATAGATACCTATGTACTGAAAGATTGAATTGATGCTCATTTAAGAGAGAGAGAGACAGCAAGACTCGGAGGGAAAAGGGAAGGAGATAGGAAATGAGTACAGAGCGAGAGAGAGAGAGAGAGAGAGAGAGAGGGAGAAAGGGAAAGAGGAAGCTGAAGCTAACCAAAGAGCAAGAGGTGATGGGAGATGACAGCGGCTTGTAACAGCTGGAGTCTTGCATCAAAAGAACAAGGATATTCACTTTCCTCTGCTTCCCTCTGTTCAGAGTGCTCACTGCGTTTTACACACACACACACACACACACACACACACACACACACACACACACACACACTTTACTTTAAGTCTCAGCAGCATCCAGACCCAAAGACAACCTCTGTCTGCAAGAGAAGAACCTTTGTCTCGCTGAAGAGAAGAGAGGAGAAGAGAATAGACGGGGAATAGAGGCAAAGGCCACATCCACACTAAAACGTTTTCGTTTTAAAACGCATAACTTTTGCTACGTTTACGCCTAGCGTCCACACTACTCCGGCGTTTTCGGACCCCTAAAACGGAGACTTTTGAAAACGCTGCTGACCCCGTTTTAGTTCGAAAACTCCGGGATTGCATTTTAGTCTGGATGGGCGGAAACGGAGACTTTTGAAAACGATGACGCAGACACCCACGTTCGCTTCCTGATTGGGTCTTATCAGTCACGACATCCGCCTCGACCGCCTTATACTCATGTGTTACTTTCAGTAACAGTTCCACCTCGTCGTCGGTCCAAGCAAAGAAATCTCTGGTCTTACTTTTCGCCATTGCTGTTCTTCCTCCGTAGTATTTTCTGCAACTAAGCAACCAACCGCAGAGTAGACAATCTGCTTCCTGTTTACACCGGCACGCGCATGCCAAGTGTACGTGAATGGTCATGTGATATACGTTTTCAGGCGTGTTAGTATGGACAGAGATTATTTATGAAACGCTCGTGTGGACAGAGATCGTTTTCGTTTTAAAACGCCGTTTTAAAACTACAACGTATTAGTGTGGATGTGGCCAAAGAGAGAGAGAAGAAAGAGCAGGAGAGGGGAGGAAGAAGGGTGAGGAAGAGGTTAGAGAAGAGGAGAGGAAAGAGAGAAGAGGGAGAGGGAAGGATGCAGTTTCCCAAAGTGATGGACAGAGGTGGTAGAAGTACACAAACTCCTCACTCAAGTAAAAGTGCAAATACTCATCTAAAAATATACTCTGGTAAAAGCTGAAGTACCATTTCAAATCCTTTACTCAAGTCAAAGTATAAAAGTACTTGGTCTTAAATTGACTTAAAGTATAAAAGTAAAAGTCGTCGTCAAAAAAAGTCATTTCTCATGTTCTAAACTCTGAATCCCAGATGAGAAAGAGTCTGCAGCTCAACTCTAGCAGCTGAATCCGTGAAGCCGATCACATTTGGCTCTTGATCAGTTGATGATTTCCCAGTTGATGAAAATGTAGAGAGTAGAAAGTAGAGATTTTTCTTTTAGACATGTAGTGAGTAAAAGTAAAGTTAGGTCTTAAGTGAAAAAAAAAACTCCAGTAAAGTACAGATGCTTGAAAATCTTACTTAAGTAAAGTAACAAAGTATTTTACTTTGTTGTCCTGGGCTGGGACATCCTGGGTTCACATCCGGCTCAGGACCTTTGTCACATGTCATTCCTGTCTCAACTATGGTCTAATAAAGGGGAAAATGATCAAATAATCTTAAAAAAAAAAGAAATATAGGGAGAGAGGGAAAAAGAGATAAGAATAGGGAAAGAGAAAGAAGAATAGGGAAAGAGAGAGAAGAATAGGGAAAGATAAGAAAGCAAGGAAGAGGAGATGACCCTAGAAAATGTATCCTAAAACCAAACCAAACCATTGATCATACATCCTAAATTGTAAAAAAACAAAAACAACCAGATTTTCTTTTATTTTCTTTCCTGAAAAGTTGACTTTCAGGAGATGCAACGCTTCTGTGAGGCAGCGATGAGGTGATGGGATGCTCTGCTCATGTGGCGTTGTGTTGTTGTTTTGATTGGGAGCTGTGCATTTATTTGTGGTGCACTGTCCCTTTAAGAACTGCCGGCCATGGCCCATCCCAGAGAGGATGGACCCATTAGGCTGATGAACAGAGAGAGAGAGAGAGAGAGAGAGAGAGAGAGAGAGAGAGAGAGAGAGAGAGAAACATACAGAGAGAGAGAGAGAGAGAGAGAGGGGTAAAAGGATAGCAAGAGTGAGAGGAAGAGAGAAAGGAAAAGGCCGCTATTTAGAAAACGAGATTTCGACAAGTAGGAAGGGGCAAAACACACAGAGAGAGAGAGAGAGAGAGAGAGAGAGAGACAGACAGAGAGAGAGAGGAAGGAGATAGAGATACATTGAGACATACAGAGAGAGAGAGAGAGAGAAAGAGAGAGAGGAAGCAGCTACAGTATCTCACCATCTCTCCTCCATGGTGTTGTAGGCGTCTATGGGTCTGTCAGTCAATCAGGCGGTCAAGCGGACGCACTCGCGTTATCCTCACACACACACACACACACACACATACACACACACACACCTTCTGACGGCTCTCCTGTGTGTGTGTGTCCCGTCTGTGTGTGTGTGTGTGTGTCTACAGATGGCAAACCTTGTGACGTCGCTGTGCTGTGTGGTTCTGGCCGCGGTGGTGGTGGCCTACGCTCAGAGACGCAGTCAACTGGGTGAGTACGCATTCTATTCTATTCTATTCTATTCTATATATTGATCTGCTATACTCACCTCAACCTGGAACTACTCAACCTGGAGCGACTCAACTCCGCTCAACTTTACTCTACTGTACTCTCCTCCACTCTAATCTTCTCTATTCTACCCTGCTCTGCTCTATTCTACTCTACTTTTCTCTACTCTACTCTTCTCTGCTCTGCTCTGCTCTTCTCTTCTCTTCTCTTCTCTTCTCTGCTATGCTCTTCTCTACTCTGCTCTATTCTACCTTGCTGTGCTCCTGCCTATTCTAGTTTGCTGTACTCTACTGTCTCTACTGTTCTCTTTTCTGCTGTACTCTGCTCTCCTCTTCTCTACTCTTCTCTTCTCTTCTCTGCTCTACTCTGCTCTACTTTACTCTGCTCTATTCTGCTCTTCTCTGCTGTACTCTTCTCTGCTCTCCTCTCCTCTTCTCAACTTTACTGTACTCTACACTTTTCCACTCTGCTCTCTTCTACTCTGCTCTCCTCTACTTTTTTCAACATTGCTCTATTCTACTCTGCTCTACTCCAGTCATTTCTCCTCTGCTGTGCTCTGATATCGAATGGTTTCTGCTGTAATTGTTTGTTGTGAATGCAAATGTCGACGATGCCAACAATCTCCCCCATGTTCTGCATGCAGCTGCCCTCATACAGTTGATCTGATGTTGCTTGACCTGTTTTAAAAGTTTGTTTATTTATTTTGTTTTTACTGTTATTTAGTTTGCCACTTGTGGAGTTAGGGTAAGACTTACTGTGTGTTTCTGGATGTTAGCTGTGATATTGCTGTGTTACTGTCATTTGGCCAATTTGAGCTAGCTGTGAGGCCAGTGTTGTTGCAGCGGTAGGTGGGACACGGACCAGTGGGAGTTGGAGTTGACAGTTTGACTGATACTCACTTTCCATCACTTAAAAACAAAGAAACAATAGCGATAATGGTCAAAATATGCTGACATTATTGCTTGCGGTATGAGGTCACGGCTAGGGTTAAATATTATTTGGCCTTATGCCGTCTCTTGCTGCATGGTGATAATATTTTGGCCAGTTAACTGAGGCTTGCAGAAAAAAAACAAAGAAGCTAGTCAGCTGAACTTATGATGATGAGCATGTTTTCATTACTTTGTTTACCGGGATCTTGAGAGAGAACAAGCGAGGAAAAACAGCAGCAGAAAGAGAGAAACAGACTCTTTCTGTTTCACAATGCAGTCGCTGCTGTTCCGAGAGTTCACATAAGATGCATGAAGATAAATTAGACTGTGTGTGTGTGTGTGTGTGTGTGTGTGTGTGTGTGTGTCTGTGTCTGCTCGTGTTTAAAAGGGCAGTTGATCTGTCACCTGACTTTTATGGAAAAGTGGCCTTGGCTGAGTAGCCAATGGGAATGGGCTGTTGAAGTCAGCTGACCCACAGAAAGAGACTAAGGAAGTCAATGAGTCTCTAGTGACGCACATCGCTGTGTCACGAGGGTCACACACACACACACACACACACACACACACACCCAGTACAAATGGGTTAGGGAATAAGTATGTTGTCTTGGAAGATTAAGTACAAACAACGAGAGAAGCAAAGTGGGAGAGGGAGATGGAAAATACAAAAGGGAGAATGGAAGAGGTGGATGAAGACTGGGATAAACAGAGAAGATAGAGAAATAGATGGAGAAAGAAAGGGGGGAAGAGTGTGAGAGATAGAGAATGAGAGCAGGGAGAAATAAAAATGAATGTTTGCTGGGGAAGAACGAGAGCAAGGTAGAGAGAGAGAAAAAGAGGGAAAGAAAGTGATGAGAAGTACAGAATGAGAGTGTGCTGCAAAAATTACTTTTCTTAAAACCATAACCTGAAATAATAGTGACATAATCTGTGTGGGGGGTGAGACAATTTTGCTTGTTTCAACAAAATTTGGTGAAACACTTGCAGCCAAGTGATGTGAATTATTTTAACATTACAACTTATTTCCAGAATAATTCCTAGAAAAACAAGCTGAGCTGCTGAACTGAGAGAACAGAGTTTATTTCTTCTCTTGGATAGATATTTTCACTCGTTTCAGGAATTTTTCAATACAAGATTAAACTGTATATTATTGATATATATTTTGCAGTGTGGAAAAGGAAAAAGAGAGTGAGGGGAGAGCAGGCAGAGGGTGAGAGAAGGTGAGAAAACAAGACTTAGGGGAATAACAGATCGGGATAGAAGGAGGTATAAATGAGAGGAATAGAAAAAAAAGAGCGCTGTCTGTTCTGTCTCTGGGGAGACTGCTTGTGTGTGTCTGTGTGTGTGTGTGTGTGTGTGTGTGTGTGTGTGTGTGTGAGAGACAGATCTACCAAGGGGTTCCACTGTAGCGTATCTGTCACTCACTGTCTATCACCTACCTTCGTATTTCCCACTACATATCAGCTGCTACACACACACACACACACACACACACACACACACACACACCTATATACCCCTGCAAATGCACATGCACCCGCACACACATAATACACAGATATATACAGTAAGACACACACACAAGCGACATGTAGAGACATCATGACACATGTATGAATACACACTTGGCCATAGAGTCATGTGCATATACACACATACACACATCCACACCCTTATATTCACACACAGACACACATATACACACCTGTCTGTCTTGGAAAGTGCCTTGTTTCTCTGACAAATTGGTAGCCGGTTTGATTGACAGGATTCCCTGGAGTATGCGTAACTTAACAGTGCGCGCACACACACACACACACACACACAGTCATGCATGTGCACATAGGCACACACACACTCACACCTGTAGTCAATACAGAGCAGTGTAAAGGGGAAGGAACTCTCTTGTTAGGTCTGACTCGATCTGTACAAAATGCACATATAGAGGCAGGCACAGACACGCATGCACTGTGTGTGTGTGTGTGTGTGTGTATGTGTGTGTGTGTGTGTGTGTGTGTGTGTGTGACATGGAGCGTATAGGAAATCCATCTGAGGCTTCATAATTAATGACAGCAGGGTGTTACTGAACAAAGACGATCTGAAACACTGGTAGAAAATGTCCCCAGATCGAGTGAGAGCGGGAGAGAGAGAGAGCGAGAGAGAGAGAGAGAGAGAGAGAGGGAGAGACAGACAAATAGATACAAAATCCCAGGAGGGAGCAAGACGGAGAAAAGAGAGACAGAGGGGGAGCGAGAGGAGAGAGGGGAGAGTGAGAGGCAAGGCAGGGGAAAGAGGAAAGAGGAAGAGACAAGACAGGCAGATAGGAGAGGAAGACAGAGGGAATGAGAGAGGGCGGAGCGAGACAAGAGAGACATGGAGAGAGAGAGAGAGAGAGAGAGAGAGGGAGTCGGATGAGAGAGAGAGAGAGAGAGAAAAACAGACATGGCAGGGGCAAGATGGGACATGAGAGTAAAAAAATAGAGACAAACGCATAAGGAGACAGAAGCTGTTTCCATCCAGCTGTCAACCCAATTTTAAGAGCGTAATATATTGACTTCCTCAGTGGAGAGCGAAGTCAGAAAAAAACACATCCACAAAAAAAAAAGGTCATTCAAGAATCGATAAGTATGAGGCAAGTTGTTATTTTTCTTTCATATCAGCTCATGCCTTATTTCATGCTTACATCCGAAGATAAAAGATACAAATTCCTGGCAGTTGACTAATGCACCGACTAATGGTCAAGGCAGCTTGAGCATGAGAGCGACAACTCATACTTTTCACAGAGAAATGTCACTGTCATTATTCATTTGACGAATGCATTTCCGACGCTATTTATTGCATCATTTCTTTAGCGTCAGAAGATGTTTTCTGTCTCGATCAACAGAAACCTTTGCGATACTGATGGATGTTTATCGAGATTTGTTGTTTCCATTCAGCTTTTCTAATTTGACACATAATAACTCACATAACTCGGATGGAAACCCGGCTACAGAAAAAGACAGTTCTTTAACGAAACACGTCTCTCTCTATAACAACAAAAAATAATAATTGAAAGTAGCAAACCCACAGAAAGACCGAGAGCGAGACCCAGAGGTCATGCCAATTAAGCATCCTTGAATTTGAATTTTGACAATGAGATGGCGAGAGAGAGAGAGAGGGAGAGAGAGAGAGAGAGAGAGATACTGGGTGGGTGGAAAAGACAGATATGGGAAAAGAGATGAAAGAATACAGAATAGATGACAGATGAAGAGAGAAAAGTGCGAGAGAGCGTGGGAGACGAGGAGCGGGAGTCAGAGAGGGGGGAAACGCTGATATCAGTCAGTCTTTCAGACAGTTGTTTTGTGGTATATTACACACATATCACACACACACATACACACGCACACACACACACTTAAATCCCAGTTATCCATATGAAGAGACACATTGCTCTGCTTTACTTGCCTCTCTCTTTCTCAGCCAGAGCAAATTAGAATGAATGCATCAGTAGAATAAACTTTGATTCCGCTGTTACAAAGATAGCAAAGAGTGCGAATGTCAGAGTCATGACAATTTCCTCGAATATTTATACATAATATTGAAGTCCAGGTTTTAGCTCCTGTGTCAGCAAGAATCCACCCTGACCTCTGACCTCTCTGTGGACAGGAGAGAGCAGGAGAAGTATTCCTTTCAAGGACCAATAATCAATAACATTATTATTATTCATCATTATTAGATACAGAGCCAGACTGCGCTGCAAGTAGATGTAACAGCAATTCATAAGAAATAAAATAGATAAAATCACATACACATGTGCACATACAACAGTCTTGTTATTCATATTAAACAAATCCAGATGCTGTCCAGTCCCACAGCGCCTAGCTAGCTGTGCAGCATCAACTCTTACTGTAGTTGACGTTACTACAGTCCTAAAACAATCATTCACCAGTGTACTGTCAACAAGAATAGATCCACACTACTATGTTGCTACGCTCCAGTAGGTTAGCAGTCTTTAAGTATCATAACAAAATAATGTTAGCCTGTTAGCCAAAATGTTTGGTTAGCATTGCCCAAACTTACTAAATGCCTCACGTTACACAACACTGCTTTGCTAGCTCAATCTAGTTGCAACTAAAAGATTCACCAGCAAAAAATATTTTAGCCACTGCAGCTGCAAAGCTTACACACATTAGCTAGACCAGTGATTCTCAACCTTTTTCATATCAAGGACCCTAATTTAGTCCACGTTAGAGCCACAGACCCCCATTTGATGAGATTTTGTCTCTCGGACCCAAATCTGACAGTATATTTATTGTCAGATATGATTTTGTCCAGAATGCCATGACTCTCTGTATTGTAGGCAGAGAGATAACAGAGAAACTATGATCAGAACAGTCATTCTTCTACATTTTCTAATTGTGTTAACTTTGTGTAAATTAAATAATGATGAAGTTTAATAATTCATCAATTTGCTGGGGACCCCCTGGAACCCCCTCAAGGACCCCTGGTGGTCCCCGGACCCCACGTTGAGAACCACTGAGCTAGACTATAACACCAGGCGAGCGAGCATCAGTCAATACGAGGTGAGGGAGCGCCATTTTGTTAGGATTGTCCAAAAAATATTTTTTTGTCACACATAGGCTGTCTTTCAGTATCATACCGTAATGTTAGCCTGTTAGCCAAAACGTTTCTTTTAGCATTAATGTAATAAACTTAATAAATTTCACACCTGTTACACAGAACTGCTTTGCTAGCTCAATCTAGTTGTAAGTAACATATTCGCCAGCAAAAAATATTTTTTTGTCACACGTATACCGTATTTCCTCTAATAGTGGCCTGTAGTCAATTAAAAGCCGGGTCTCCGATAATGGCCGGGGCCGCGGTCGACACGAACAAATAAAGGCCGGCCTCAAATACAGGCCGGGGGAAAAAACTAGGTCAAAACCTAGTACATGGCTGGACCGTGTCCGTCTCCTCTCTCCGCCGCTGCCTCTCCACCGCGCCCACGGCCCGCATTGATCCTCCCGATCCAAGCCCCGGACCCCCGCCGAAATCTCGGCCGGATCACCGGGAACACATCGGTGCCCAGGTTCAGTTAGCTTCAGTTAGCTTCAGCTTACATGCAAACAACGGTGGATACTGGTAAACTCCTGGTGCCTGTTTGTAACTGTAGTTTGTAGTAACGTACAAGTGCCACAAGACGGCTCGGCCGGCGGAAGTCTCTGGAGCATGCCGTCGTCGATTACCGTAATTATCGTAATGCATTGCAGTAACAAAAAAACGTCTACCTAATGTACCGTAACAGAAGCAGATCAGAAAACAAGGAGGCTTCGTACTAAAATAGGAGCAAATATACTTATCAAACAGAGGGAATTAGAAATAAAGGCCTGTCTCTAATATAAGCCTGCTTCCAATACAGGCCTGGTACCCTCTGCAGTTGAGGTAAATAAAGGCCCGGGCCAATATTAGAGGAAATACGGTATTAGCCCCTGCAGCTGCACATTAGTGAGACTGTAACACGGGGCGAGCGAGCTTCACTCAATACAAGGTGAGAGATCTCCCTTTTGTTAGCATTGCCCAAACTTAATAAATTCCCACCTGTTACACTAATATACTATAATATTATATATACTATATAAATAAATGTATTCCCCAGCAAAAAATATATTTTTGTCACACGTAGATTAGACACTGCAGTACACACAAAGCATACACACATTAGCGAGACTGTAACACCGGGCGAGCGAGCACCACTCAGTATGAGGTGAGAGAGCGTTGTTTGCTGTTAGGAGTTCAGTGTAATGCAAGTTAAGTTACGACTGACTGACTGATCGACTTACTGCTTATGGCTTCTCTTCATATCTTCACACACACACACACACACACACACGCAGTTGAAAATTAGTATTCACATAAAAGAAAACACATTGATCATGGCTGCTCTGGATGTCTCTGTTTCTTTCAGATTATTCTACTGCGGTGATGATACAATCACTCATATCACATACAATGACTCTCTCATGCATGGAGACACGCAAGATTGATCACATACATGCAGCTTCTGGGCAAAAGGAGACCTATTTTGTTTTTATCTGTCTTAATCTCCCTCTTTCTGTCTCTGTCTATCTTTCACAGTTTCCCCTGACTCCCCCCCTCTGTCTCTCTCTCTCGCTCTCTCTCTCTCTCTCTCTCTCTCTCTCTCTCTCTCTCTCTCTCTCTCTGTATCTCTCTCTCTCTCTCTCTCTCAATTGAATTTTATAATGTCCTTTATTCACATAGCAGGAAGTGCAAGGCCCCGAGTCAAAGCAATGCAATGCCATTAATGGACGCCATATACAGTAAATACGAAGAACAAGCACAGAATATCAATGAGCCAAGTGCAAAGACGATCGATAGAAAGTGGGCAAAAGGAAAACAAAATAAATAAATTAAACATAGAATCAGGAAAGTATATTACTATGTAGATTGGTTGTTTTATTTTGTAGTTTGACTCGATTTTCTATTTTCTTATGACGGAAACAAACGGTGCGACTAAATCCAAACCCCCCCCCCCCCCCCCCCCCCCGTCACTCTTTTACTTTGCTTAGCTGAGTGGTTGTGGTCGTAATGTGTGTGTGTGTGTGTGTGTGTGTGTGGTGACATCATGCTGTTGACTGAGAGAGTGTGTTATTTATGGGAGTCCATATCCTGATTGAGAGACCAGCGTTTCCACTCATAATCATTCTCTTCACCTCTACCTGTCTCTCTCTCTTTACCTCTCTCACCCTATCTGTCTCTCTCTCTTTACCTGTCTCCCTCAACCTGTCTATCTCTCTTTACCTCTCTCACCCTATCTCTCTCTCTCTTTACCTCTCTCCCTCCATATGTCTCTCTTTTCCTCTCTCCCTCCATCTCTCTCTCTTTACCTCTCTCCCTCCATGTGTCTCTCTCTTTACCTCTCTCCCTCCTCTCTCTTTACCTCTCTCCCTCCATCTGTCTCTCTCTTCATCTCCCTCCCTCTATCCGTCTCTCTCTCTTCACCTCTCTCCTTCCATCTGTCTCTCTCTTTACCTGTCTCCCTCCATCTGTCTCTCTCTTTACCTCTCTCCTTCCATCTGTCTCTCTCTCTTTACCTCTCTCCCTCATCTGTCTCTCTCTCTCCTTACCGTTCTCCCGCTATCTGTCTCTCTCTCTTCACCTCTCTCCCTCCATCTATCTCTCTCTTTACCTCTCTCCTTCTATCTGTCTCTCTCTCTGTTTCTTTTTCCATCTGTCTCTCTCTCTTCACCTCTCTCCCTCTATCTGTCTCTGTCTATATATCTCTCCTCTTTGATCCACATTTCTATCCCTCCATTGCCTCACTCCCTTCCCTCCCTCACTTCCATCCTTCTCTCCTTTCCTCCTATCCTTTCATCGCTCCCTCTCACTCCTTTTGCCTTGCACCCTCCCTCTCTCCCTCTCTCCTTTTTCTCTCCTCTCACGCCTTCCCTCCCTCCTTCTCCCATCCCTCCATCCCCACGTCACCCGTGCCGTCAACAGGAGATTTACTACCCATGACATCATCTGCCACTGACGCTATAGCACAGTCACCCACTGCCATGTGTGTTTGCTTCATCTCTGCCCTTTCGCTCAGCTTCTTTACCTCATACTGCTTCCATCTAATCAATATGGACAGAGAGAGGGAGAGAGGGAGAGAGGGAGAGAGGGAGAGAGACGCAGGGAGCGGGAAACAGAAAGGCAGAGGGAGAGAGAGAGAGAGAGAGACAGAGGGAGAGTAAGAGGTTAATTCTCACACTAATTCCATGGTATTACAGCTGTCAAAGCTGTATTTATTTCTCGAGCACTCGACACGTGCTGGTTTGACTTCTGTGATGCTCAGCCTCTCTGCAGCCTGATTTATCCACACCCTTGGGGATGGAGCATGTTTAAAAGAATTAAATTATCAAATTAAATTAATTCCTTGCAATTTTTTTTTCCTACATGACAACGGCTACACATAGCACAGATGTGTAAATCCATTTCTGACTTACTTAAAGCACGTCAGTGATACCCAACCTTCATGGGCAGATCCTTAGATAGGCAAATCTAATTGGATTAATCACTCTGGCACTCCAAATGTAAGGTTATGGACAGAATATTAGGAGGGTATCAAGAGGTTAGATCTACATCGTAAGTATTCAGGATTACCTTTAATTCAGGGAAAGAAATGATGATGATTTATCTTTTTATTCATTTAATCAGTGAGTGAGTTTTATTTATTTTGAAATGTATTAATTGTAAACCAATTTACTATTAGTATGTCATTAGGTTGTCATTGACAACATGCAATAAAGTTAATATATTTTATCAATGGAAGACAACCCATTGCACAATAAATAACACAAGGTTCCAAAGAACTGGAAAGATAAAAAAAAAGATAATTAGGGATAAACAGAAAAAAGATATAAAAGCAAAACAGATAAAAAGAAAAAAATATCACTTGCATATCACTGTGGTACCATGTGCATACAGCATGGGAAGCCAAAGTTGTTTACTTGTATGGTGCAGTCATGGGAAGTTCTTTGAAATGCCTGGGAGGTGATCACAATAGATGTTTAATGACAGACTTTTGAATCCCAGCAAGAATTCAAGACATGTCGGCCATTAATATAAAAAAAAAAATCTGAAAACAGTTTTTTTTTTTTTTCAGTAAAATGTTTCTGATGAAACTGCTTGAAAGATCACACACGGTTTGGGCTTTGTGTATCTTTGTAAACAGCATTAGAAGCACCAAAGTCAATAGTCAGTAGACAACTAAATGAAATCAATTATTCATTGGATATAAACACTGTCTGATGACACATTAGAGAAAACAGAGGATAGCCACACATGAAGTAAATAAGTTAATTAGTAGATAGATAGATAGATAAAGGCCCATTTTTGAGTTTGAAAGTACATCTCAGCATTTATTTGCATCCCGCATGCATAGTGTCTGCGTGTGTGTGTGTGTGTGTGTGTGTGTACACATCTTTGTACGGTGTGTGCCTGTGTCTCGGTGTGTCTACAGTATATACACCATGTATTATATGTACTAGCAGGGAACACTGATTACACTGATTACACTGAGTACTACTCAGCATAATCAGCTGTCCCTGTCTGGCATGCTGCTGAGATTAAATCCCAGCTAGAGCTCAGTGTAATCTCAGTATTTTACCAGTTGACTGACTGACTGACTGGAAGACTGGAAGACTGGCAGGGTCCGGTAGTAAGGAATACTACTACTACTACTACTAGTAGGAATACTTGTAACAGCGTTTCTTATTGCAAAAAAAAATAAAAATAGAGGATTACTTCTGAGAATACCTTTAAGGTGAAAGAGAGAAACTACAACTGCCCCCCCCACACACACACATACACACACACACACACACACACCCTTTGATGTGACTGGTCAGCCTCCTCTCCCTGCCTGAGAAGAGAAGATGCCTAGTAGCATTAAAGCACAACAAAGCAACTATGGCCAGAAGATTTCTTTCTTTTTTTTTTGGTTATTTTTTGCTTTTATTTTGATAGTGGACAGTAGAGAGAGACAGGAAACATTAGGAGAAAGAGACGAGGCGACTGAGTTCATAGTGAGTGATGAAAGATTTCTGTCTGCAAACAGGAGCAAATAACAAAAGCTTATAGGATAGTTCAGCTGTCTCTATCATCATGCTAGGTTTCACTCATCCTTAATGTGTGTGTGTGTGTGTGTGTGTGTGTGTGTGTGTATGTGTGTGAATTGTGGGTTGACTCCAGAGCCTCCATTAAGGCATGCGAAAAGAGCAAGGTGTATGAAATGTTAATGTCTCTCTCTCTCTCTCTCTCTCTCTCTCTCTCTCTCTCTCTCTCTCTCACACACACACACACACACACACACACACACACACACACACACACACACACACACAATCTTCTCATAATCTTCTCTCTCAATCAGCCCATATTTTGCCTCTCAAACTTGGCTATCATCACCTGTGCGAAAACACAAACAGCTTTACAAAACAGAAAAGAGAGTGAGAGTGAGTGAGAGACAGTGAGACGGAAGACAAGCGAAAGAGTGAGACAGACAGAAACAGAG
>NC_135998.1:6177222-6189722 GCF_048128805.1 Centroberyx gerrardi | reverse complement strand
GATCTAGACTCTAAAACTAAAGTCAAGATGACAAATAAGTCTAACAAGGGGGAAATCGCCTGCTGAGAGCTATGGAAACAGATTTTTATAACCAGTCAAAGAGAAATTTCTCTCCTTCACTGCAAAAAAACATCCATCTTAACAAGTAATTTAGTCTCATATTCAGCCTGCAGATCTTATTCTTTTTAAAATAAGAGAAACTCCACTTGTTTCCAATGCAGCTTCACTTGTTTCAGAATAAGGCAGATCACTGAAAATGACACTTGATTCTGCAAAATTCTTGAAACAAGTTGATTTGTATTGGGAACAAGTGAAATTATCAAACCCCATTGGCAGATTTGTTCACTTACTTGAAGAAAATTATGATTTTAGGACTCAGACTAAATGACTTGTTAAGTTGGAGATTTTTTGCAGTGCAGCAAAAGCTCTAATGTAACTTTAGTTATCAATTGTGTTTTGCTTATATATAGTTTTTTTTGCATAGCAGTTGCTTTAAGTTAACATATCTTAAACGCATTCTAATCGGTATGAGTCATATCTCCTAGCAGTATTTTTCAGACTTAATAATACTTGTTTTGAGGTGAAATCCCTTTTGTTTTATTAAGAAAAAATGTAAACCCTTACACGATATGGCTTTGCACTTCCTGCCAGAGTTATTAGTGAAACCAAATAGGGAAAAACAGTGATGCATAGTCTTCTGTCCTGGTGTCACAGCTAACTGGAACTTTAACGTTTTCAACATTTAGCTGATTATTCAGACCAAGAACCTAAAAAGGGAAATCCGCACTCACTCTCAAAAAGATATTTTATATTTATAGCTTATTGGAAAACAGCATCCAAAATAGCTGAAAGCAAATAAGAAAAACAATTCCTACACTGGTATTGTGTAGGATTGGGAGATGAAGCTTAGGCAAAGTCAATATTTGAAACAAAAGAGCTGCTTGCACTTTCAAAGAAATCTATTTCTAACTTGGCAAAGAAGTCTATTTCTTTAGGCATTCAGAAGAAAAAAAAAAAGCATTTCATTTGTAGTTGAACAGAATGTTTCCTCAATTGGATTGAGTGGCCATTTTGAAGATAGATTTTCTGTATGCAGAGCCATTTTGTTGATTCTAACCCATTAAATCCAGAGCTGTGTTTCTAGTACCATTAAAATCACTGAGGCCCCTATAGTTCTCAATTCCTCCTGATAGACTATTCAATAAGCTAATGTTGCCAGGAACCAAATGTAATTCCAGCCAGTATGAGCAGAGTTTTGGCTAATGTCGCTTAGCAATAAAACTTTGTTCCAAGACATTGGAACTGAATCACCAGAGGCTTAAAAGGGGTCCCAGACCCCGCAATGGTGCAACACTTCTAAATATACAAATTTAATTTGATCTATTGTGAACAGAAAGGCCTCAGTCTGCTGTATTGCTGAGAGAAGAAAGAGAGAGTGAGAGAGAGAGAGGGGGAAAGAGATTGCCATTTATCACATTGGACTTCAGTTTAATTCAATTTAGTTCAACTTTATTGTCGTTCCCCCTAACTCAAGTGCACAGCGAAACGGAAAACTTTTGGTGGGGCGACGATGCATTCCAAAAGAGAGTGCAGTGAAAGTAACGGGAAGCCTGGACAGCACAAGATGAAAAGTGCTAAATAAGACAAAACAGTGCAATGCAATATTAAAAGTAGTGTAAAGGTAACTGGTGCATAGAATTTAATAACTGTATTACCAGAATATATGTCTTGTCCAGGATGGAGGCATTAAGTGACTGGTGCATAGAATAGAAAGTAATACATTTAAGTTAAAAAAAAATGCTGAAGTAAAACTATACCTTCTGTGACATCTAAGTGATCTTAAATGGATGACTTAGCATGGACTAAAAATGTCTGTTCTGACAATTTGCAGTAATCATGCAATTATATTAATCATTTGATAGCTATATTGATACTGATACCAACAGATTTGCCAACTGGTTTGGCATTAGTGGTGTTGGGAGGGAGGAAATATTGAAATGGAGCAGAGGGCTTTCCTCTGTATAATGCAATGAAGTCTGAGGAAACCAATTTGACATACAATTTAAAAAAAAAAAAGAACAGGAGCAGGGATAATGATCTAAAATCCTCCATTCTGGGGGACCTTAATGTGATGTTGAGCTTTGGTAGTATCTTGGGTTGTATTTTCCTCCATGATAAAACCCCAAAATCAGTGATTCTGTTATCTGTTGCTCCGGTAGAGGAGATCGGAGAATTGTGTTTTTTTCTCTCTCTCCATTCACTGCCATTGTACTGAGGAACCTAGTGGTTAGAAAGACTGTGCTGTAACCAAAAGTTCAGTTGTTTGCTCCCCACATCCGTCAATGAGTCCGTCACAAGCCAAGTGCCCTTGAGCAAGGCAGTGAACCTCTGCCTGGTCACTCCTTATGAGCCTCTTCGAATTACAGCATTACATAAATACCTAAGAACACAAATTTCACCTGAGAGATATGCTATTTTGAGTGGATTATGCCTTTAAATATGCTTATTTTCTGTCTGAAGAGTTCTTTTGTTGAGTCTGAAACAAGAGAAGTCGTCACACCTGTGCTTTCACGTTGTATTTTGTTTAGAAAACCTTGCGGAAAACAAAAAGATTTTATAGGGATATGGCGGCGCTGTAAGCCAATACCTGTGTAGAAGAAAAGAAAAGAAAAGCCACATTGACGGAAGTTTTAAAAGAAAAAAGAAATACTATAATATTTCTGGTTTCTGAAAGAGCTGTTTGTCCTTGTGGATGAGAGGCGAAGACAGAGAGAGTGAAACAATGAGAGTAAAAGTGTGTGTGTTTGTGTGCGTGTGTGTGTGTGCAGGAGTGTATGTTTGCGTATTTATTGCCTGTGACATTGCACAAGGACAGTCCTCTCTCTCTCCCTCTCTCTCTCTCTCTCTCTCTCTCTCTCTCTCTCTCTCTCTTGGTTGAAGTGTGATTTCCTCTGCAGGAATGGATATGTAGTGAGAACCACTCGCTCCTCACACCCTCATATCGTTGTATTGTCTGGGGACAATAGCCTCCCTGCACTCCTTTCAAATTCAAATTCAAAATTCACAAAGCTTTCTTGTCCATCATGCTGACAAAACATTGACCATAGCTCAAGGAAAGTTAGTGGAAGTCCGCAGAGGCCTAAAGCTTTGTCGCAGTGTGGAAAAAAAAGACTCTTCCTTTACATAGGGGAAAACACACATGCATGTATGTACACACACACACACACACACAGATACATACAATCCACGTAGATTACATACACCCACAAATGCAACCATTCACACATGGACACAAAGGACACACACATTCACACCAACCCACACACATACATACAGGTTTTGTTTTCTGGAGTGAATTACCAGATAAGCTGCTATATTGCCTACAATCCATTAGGGAGCCATTGATTCAGCGGATGAGCAGTATTTGCATTGCAGAGGAGGTTAAAATGCAAAACTGATGTTCGTATATATACAGTATATACAGTACATAGTTTTAGTGTTTGTGGACTTGTGGCCCTTGGAGGTCAGTGGAGTCGTTAAACAGGATCGAGCTGCAGCATCTTGAGGTTTAGTCCTTCATTCATTGTTTGTTTAATGTCAAATATCAAAAAAATTGAAGAAAAAGGCTTCAAAATGGCACAGGATATACTCAAAATAAAGGGATTGGAAGCACCTTACTAGTGCAATGTCAATTTTTTTATTTAAGCTTCAAAAGCACATAAATAAACAACAACGCATAATGAGCAGGTAGACATATAGAGGCTGTAAACATGCAGAATACGCAGTTTTTTGTTTGCTCTTGTTTTCATACGTTTGCACGCCATCCTACAAAAGACGTGTTTACTTTCTCAGCATTTCTCTGCCACACCAAGAGTTATGACTTGGTACAACGTCAAGATATTATTTTAGGCAGAATGTGACAGAGTTGGATGTTACAGCTGTCACATAAGAACGCATTCATCTTTTTTTTTATTATTATTATTTTTTTTTTATACTGACAGCTTTCAAGGTGCTTTAGAAGCTGTGTCTGTCTCTTGATAAAAGGACCTTAGAAAACAACAAAACATGTTTTGAAATTTTAAAAATACATTGTCAGTCTGAAGAATAGACTGTTTTCCCTCATTGCTGGAAAAAAAACAATACAAGGTCATCCAACAACAGTGGTAGGCTATACTAGCTCAAAAACACAATGGCTTTTTGAACATAAAAGCGGGTGCTGAGTTGTCAGTGAGTGTTTTTGACTTTACAGGTTTGCTCTCCACTTGCTCAGTCATTGTTAAATGTTTCAGAGCTTCAGCAAAATGAACTGTGAACTGTAAGTGACTGTTTAACCAGTCTCAATTACCTTGACTAGTACGTAGTAGTATTTAGTAGTAGTATGTGCAGAAATGCAGAGCTGGTAGAAGTACACAAACTCCTCACTCAAGTAAAGGTGCAAATACTCTTCTAAAAATATACTCTGGTAAAAGCTGAAGTACCGTTTCAAATCCTTTACTCACGTCAAAGTATAAAAGTACATGGTCTTACATTGACTTAAAGTATAAAGGTAAAAGTCATCCTCTAAAAAAGTTATTTCTAAACTCTGAATCCCAGATGAGAAAGAGTCTGCAGCTCAAATCACTCACGTTGCTGCTAGAAGAGAGTAGAAGAGAGTAGAAAGAGAGAAGAGAGTAGAAAGTATAGATTGTTCTTTTGAAATTAAGTGAGTAAAAGTACAAAATCTTAAGTGAAGAAAAACTCAAAAATAAAGAAAGAAAGACAAAACTTTTACAGTAGTTCGGTACTTCCCACCTCTGCAGAAATGAATGCATGCAACTCAATTATGAGTCACCAAGATGTCACACAACCCCTCAGTACGAGCTTTTGTTCTTTTCTTCTTTTTTTTTTTTTAATTACATGTGACATTTCCAGGGAGAACATTGTACTGCCATAACCGCATTTTAAAATTCAGGGTCATGACAATGAGATACGAGCCGCACACTACACAAGACATCCTCAAGCTCAAGGGAAACTCACTGCGAACATTACAGCAAACCTGAAAACTTTCTTACGTAATAGCAGACAAGATAGAGAAGATGGCCGACCAAGGAGGGTGCAGTGAGGAGGGTGCTGCTCCTCCAAAGTCTAATGTCATTTTGCAATCACGCAGACCTCAACAAAGAAAATCTCGCAATGAGTGGATACGCAATTCTGCACCTTATTTCTGGCATGTCACCATAATCACCAGCTATGTAGCGGTATTAATGATCATGTCAGTGCGACCATGCTGGGATGTCACAATGTCGACGTCGGGAAAAGCCAACTTCCCTACAAAGCACGTCTGCTTGCCGTTTTTTCGGAGCAGACAGTATGGAGCATATCGTGATGTCTTAAACAACGGTCAAGTGTACTTTGTACCGCAACGTAACGATTCATCCAAGAGTCGAAACAACAACGGATACCACGCATTTCGGAAATTGCTCAGCTATCTGTTGACAACAACTCTCCTACTCTCTGGGGATGTCCAGCCCAATCCCGGGCCTAATAAACAAACTGAACTCACCACGGTGGAGACAGCCGGCGACGTGCAGGTGGTCGGCGAGTTGGGTGAGTGCCAAGGCCCGATGTTATCTGCATCTCCCTGTTCTTGTCCGGGAATTGACATGAGCCATAGAAAAGTATCCACTTTGATTTCAGTGTCTTCCGATATTGAACTGGACCCTGTAAATACCGTTACCAGGCAACTACCAGCAGCAGCCAATCAAAATAAGGCGACGACACAACAGCTAATCAAAAGGAAGCATAAACTCTTAAACCCTGCAATCATTAAGCGCAAGAGGTGGAACTTCTTCCAAACTGTCAATCAGGCACGAATACTGTGGGATCCGCGAGCAAAACCCAAGGGATTACTTGGAGGGCACATAAACATTCGCAGTGTCACTGGGAAAAGTGAACAAATTCAACATCTTATCGCAGACTCGAATTTGGATTACCTGTGTCTATCAGAGACCTGGCTACATAAAAACTCTCCAAGTGCAGCACTAAGCGTCCCGGGCTACAATATCTACAGGAGGGACAGACCTGAAGGAAGAGGAGGGGGGATAATGTTTTATGTCAGAGATAATATCAGTTGCCGTCAAATCCAGTGGCGATGTAATAATGGACTTGAATGTATTGGACTTAATATTACATTATCTCCACAAATGTCTTTCACCCTTGTTGGTTTGTATAGACCACCCTCTTCCAAAACTACTTTTTTTGACCAATTAAGCAGTATACTAAAAGAATGTAATTTCGACAAAGAGGTAATTTTAATGGGGGATTTTAACATGAATTGGGAAGATAAATGCAATAGAAGTGCTCTTAAACGAATTACAAATATCTTTGACCTGACACAACTAATTAAGGGACCAACAAGAATAACACAGTTGTCAAAAACACAGATAGATTTGATATTCAGTAATAAACCAGAGAGAATTGTCAAAACATTTAATATGATCACTGGGCTATCTGATCATAACTTAATCCTTGTAGTTAGGAAATTGTCCAAAAAGCGCCTTAGTCCTTGTGATGTAAGAAAGCCCAGTCAGCTCAGAATACCTAAGGGAGAACAAAATAACTTTGAAAATGCAATTAAAGGGATTAAATGGAATAATATTCTGTCTTATTCTGATGTTGACTCTGACTGCCAGGTCTTTTTGTCCACAATCCAATGTATAATGAATACTTTTTTAAGGAAAACTAAGCCTGACCGCAGACAAAAAAACGCTCTTCCATGGTTAAGTGGTGACATACATAAATGGATGAGAGAACGTGATGCGGCACTGAAAGCAGCTCTAAAATCAAAATTAGTTACTGATAGATTAAAGTTTGTGGGACTACGAAATAAGGTAACAAAAGAAATTAGGAAAGCAAAAGCAAAATTTTTTATTAATATCATTGACCAAGCAAAGGGAAATTCCAAATTGATTTGGGAAAACTTAAAGAGGTTGACAGGGAAACATCATACTGGTAATGAAAAGCGCCTTGATCTTGATCTGTGTGAATGGCAGTATTACACAGGATGAAGCTCAAATAGCAGCAACTTTTAATTCATATTTTGTGGAATCAGTACGGACACTAATACAGAGCTCTTCCACCAATCTACTAAGTATGATGCCTGTAAATTACAATCAACCTGTGTTTGAGATTAGGGAAATTTCTGAAACAAAAGTAAGAATGATTATAAACTCCCTAAAGAATTCCAAAGCCAAAGATGTGTATGGACTGGACACAATGTTCCTGAAAATGTTTAATGAGTGTTTGTCTGGTCCAATAACAAATGTTATCAATAGATCCATTAATGAAGGGGTCTTCCCAAGAGCATGGAAGACAGCCATAATAACACCTATTTACAAAACAGGTGGTCCTTCAGAGGTATGCAATTACAGGCCAATTAGCATAGTACCTATCGTGTCAAAGGTAATTGAAAGATATGTAGCAGAACAACTTACTAGCCACCTTAACAAAAGCCCTTTCAGACTGCATCCCATGCAGTTTGGTTTTAGATCTAACCATTCAACGGAAACTGCTAACTGCTTTCTCCTGGAGAATATGAAATCTAAACTAGATAAGGGGGGAGTTGTTGGGGCCATATTCTTAGATCTAAAGAAAGCCTTTGACACTGTGGATCATGATGTCCTACTTGCAAAGCTTTCAATGTTCAACTTCTCCCCGAATGCTATTAAATGGATGCAATCCTATCTGGAAGGCAGAGCACAGAGGGTTAAGATAAATGGGGAGCTGTCATCAGCCCTTAGTTGTGATATCGGTGTACCTCAGGGATCAATTCTGGGGCCCCTGTTGTTTAGCCTTTACATAAATGATCTTCCCACTGTATGCAATGAGTCTGAGATTCAAATGTACGCAGATGATACTGTCATTTATGTACATGCAGCGACCAAACAGCAAGCTGCATGTAAGCTCATGGCAGTGATGGCCTATGTCACACAGTGGCTTAATAACTCCTGTCTTCACTTAAACATAAAGAAAACAGTTTGTATGTTCTTCACTAAGAGGTCAACAGATAATCTCACACCTAACGTTTATGTTGCAGGGGAAAAGCTGACAGTGGTATCTGATTTCAAATATCTTGGTGTAACAATTGATTCTAATCTTACATTTAAAAAACAAATTAAGATGGTAACAAAGGTAGTAAAGTTCAACTTGTCAAATTTCCACCATATCAGAAACTGTCTAACTACTAAGGCAGCAACACTATATTTCAATGCCATGATCATGTCATATTTGTCATACTGTTTGACTAGCTGGGCACAAGCCTCCTGTACAACACTCAAACCTGTACAGTCAGTATACCACCAGGCTCTTAAGGTGCTTGACAGGAAGCCAAACACCCATCACCATTGTTACTGCCTAAGAAATCATAATTTACTGAGCTGGGACAATCTTATCAAATTTACAGACGCTTGTCTTGTCTATAAGATTCTGCATGGCTTGGCTCCTCCCCCTCTTAGTGCTTTTATAAAGCAGAAAACAACTAATGATAGACATACTAGGTCTGTGGCAAGAGGGGATTGTATAATACCTATGAGGAGGACTGCCTTCGGACAGTCAGCTTTTTCAGTGAGAGCAGCTCACACATGGAACGGTCTGCCAACACTTATCAGAGACTGTGACACATATCGTTCATTTAAAATCAATTTAAAATCATGGTTAAAAGACAATCAAGTGTGTGGCCATACACTGTAACTTATTCAAATAATCTGAAGCGTGCTTTGTTTTATGTATTGTTGTCCTTGTTTTAAAGTATTTTATGTGTTCTTATGAAGTGTGCTCTGCTATATGTACAGTATTGCTGTTCCTGATTTAATGTATTTTATGTGTCTTTTGTAGCTGTCATTACACCTGCCCAGGGACTGCAGTTGAAAATTAGCCAAGATGGCTAAGCTGGCACATTTACAGAAATGTTTATTAATGTGCACTGTCCCTGTAACTTTAAACTGTATAAATAAATAAAAAAACAGAGACGAGTGAATTAATTACTAGCTTTAAACAACCATGTTGTTGAACAAAAAATATAACCAAATATGGTCCAACTATCACTCCAAGCTTGCTAGATGAGATCCAATCTTTTATTTTACTAGGAAGCATTATTTTAGATATAAACCTCTTCAAAACTGTCTAAAAATGTATAAATAGTAATGGGAATACATGTCAAACTTGGATATGAATTGTAATAAAAGCAGATATGTACATCCTCTTCTGTTTGTATCCAAAACTAAGTATGTGCAGTGCAAAAAAACGTCCATCTTAACAAGTCATTTAGTCTCATATTCATTCTTCAAATCTTATTTTTCTTAAACCAAGAGAAACATTCTGCAGTGAGGAGAGATCACTCCACTTGTTTCCAATGCAGCTTCACTTGTTTCAGGACTTTTCTAGAAATGAGTGTCAGTCTGTTGAAACCAGTCAGAATAAGGCAGATCACTGCACTGCTATCAAGAAAATCATACTTTCTTCACATTCTACTAAATTCTTGAAACAAGTTGATTTGCATGGAACAAGTGCAATTATCAAACCCCATTAGCACATTTATTCACTTATTTTAAGAAAATCACTATTTTAGGACTCAATAATAGACTAAATGGCTTGTTAAGATGGAGATTTTTTGCAGTGTGTGGTATTTTAAGTTTGACGTCAGCCAGATACCTCGCCAAGCCAAGCTGTCACTAAAGTGCTGCCAGGTTGGGTTTTGCTGGCCAACTGTTATTGTCATCAAAAGCAAAAATTACTGTAGACATATTATTTTCTGTATTGGATCTAATTATGTCTCTTTACTGTCCAAATACAAGATTGATTGTTGAAATCACAGTTGAGGGCAATATCCAGTCTTTCAAATTGAGGAAATTGTAGCTTATACTATATTTAAAAATATAAAAAATGCCATGAAATATATGAAAAAGTCCAGGCAAGAACCATGTAAAATGTGGACACACACACACACACACACACACACACACACACACACGCACACACACACACACACACACACACACACACACACACACACCCACAGTACGCAATCTTGCCCGTACACCGAGTGTGTGCCTAGCATATTTCCTTAGCAGGATAACATGAAGTCTGAGCTGTCAAACCCATAACACACCATATTTGTCACTGCACCTTTACCACACACACACACACACACACATGCACACACACACACACACACACACACACACACACATACACACACACACACACACACGCACACACACACACACACACACGCAGTTCAGGTAATCTAGTAGAAGTAGCATTAACCTTCAGGTTCTTTGTACCTCTCTGGTCTGCAGATACACACACGCACACACTCTCTCGCTCTCTCTTTACCACACACACCCACTCACACACACACACACAAACATATGTATACGCCAAGACACACACACATAGTGATGAATTGAGGCATGGCTATTTGATCACTCACACCCCCTCTGAAGGTGTTTTTCTAATCTTGCAAGTGTGTGTGTGTGTGTGTGTGTGTGTGTGTGTGTGTGTGTTTGTGACAGAAAGTTATACCGTGTATCTCAGTACTTGCTATTGTTTTGCTCCTGTTTCTCTCTACTCAGCACTCCACTTAGTTCTTACACACTTTAACTCCAGGCTGATAACTGGGACAAAAATCATATTAGAGAATTGTATTGTTTTTTAACTAGAGCTACGTAAAGCTCTACAGTGAAGTAAGTGATGAAATTTGGAACACATTATTACTTATTATATTATTACTTACTTGAATTTAACAAAATACGTTATAAACAAAATTCAGTGACTACAGAAAGTAGTATATACTGTAGATCAGTGGTTCTCAACATGGGGTCCGGGGACCACCAGTGGTCCTTGAGGGGGTTCCAGGGGGTCCCCAGCAAATGGATGAAGTGTTAAACTTCAGCATTATTTCATTTACAAGAAGTTAACACAGTTAGAGAATGTAGAAGAATGAATGTTTTGATCATAGTTTCTCTGTTATCTCTCTACCTACAATACAGATAGTCATGGAGTTCTGGACAAAATCATATCTGACAGTAAAAATATTCCCAGATTTGGGTCAGAGAGACAAAATCTCATCAAATGGGGGTCCGTGGCTCTAATGTGGACTAAATTGGTATGAAAAAGGTTGAGAATCACTGCTGTAGATGAATACAACTGGTAGTAAATGTGACTGACATTTATTCATCACTGATGTTAAGGTTTTTTTTTTTTAGATGCACTTCATCCATAATGGAAAACTAAAAGTAGTAAGTAAAATTACCTCCTGAAAGCTTTGTCCATAAACCCAATAATAAATAGCTTGTATATTTCCTTTAAAATGACTTTTCTTGAGTCTACTGGTGTGAAGGGGAAAAGGAAGTGCATAGCGTCGCCATGGTTACCAGGGATGGCACGAGGTTAATGCATGTTAGATATATAAACATGTTGTAACAAACTGAGAACATTGCTTTAATCACCATTTGCAGCCATTTTTCTGCCTCCTCTCCTCTCTCTCCTCTTTGTTTCTCGTCTCACATCCTCGCTTCTCTATCTTCTCTCCCTCTCTCTCATTCTCTCCTCTCCTTTCTCCCCTTCCCTCCTTTCCTTCCCTCCCCTCCTATCCTATCCCCGTCCTTTATTTCTGTTGTTGGAGGTCGCTGGTTGTATAGATGAAGCCTGCAGTCCTGGTCATCCATGTGAGAATGTGTCAGGGATTTGGACGTCTTATCACTACCGCCTACTACTCACTCTCTCTCTCTCTCTCTCTCTCTCTCTCTCTCTCTCTCTCTCTCTCTCTCTCTCTCTCGCTCGCTCTCTCGCTTTCTCTCTCTCTCAAACACACACACACACACACACACACACACACACACATACACAGAACCCAATAAGATTATGATGGTATAGAGAGCATATAGCATGATAAAACTTTGGGCTGAATACAAATACACTTGATCCTGGAGACTGTGTGTATCTGTATGTTTGTGTCTGTGTGTGTGTGTCTGTTTGATGTTTTATTTGTGTGTACATGTGTGTGTAAAGACACATATGTGTGAGAAACGTGTGTGCATGTATGTGTGTCCACATGTGAATGAAAGTGAACACGTGTATATGTATAGATTTGTTTCCTGCATATAGAGTGTGAAAGAGTGTGTCTGTGTTTGTATTGTGCTTCGCTGTGTTGAGTATACGTACTGTGTGTGTGTGTGTGTGTGTGTGTGTGTGTGTATGTGTGTGTGTGTTTGTGTGAGAGATAGATAGACAGAGACACAGAGACTCCGTGACAATGAGAGCTGAGGCTTAACACAGAGTCACAGAGGATAGAGTACAATATTAAAGTGGAAGCTTATGGCTCAAGCTTAACTCTATCATATTGATTTTCTCTCTTTTTTTTCTACTTGTCCGCTGTCTGACACTGTCTCTCTCTCTCTCTTTCTCTCTCTCTCGCTGCCCTGATCTGTCTCCAGCCGTCCATCTGTTTTCTCAACGTCTGC
>NC_135998.1:6079722-6172222 GCF_048128805.1 Centroberyx gerrardi | reverse complement strand
AAGAAAGATGAAAGAAAGACAGAAAGAAAGAAAGAAAGAGAAAGAAAGAAAGAAAGAAAGAAAGAAAGAACGATTGGCTCTGGCTGACCCCCTGTTGTGCAATGTTTCACCGGAGCTGCTGCCTATGTACTGTACGGTTTGAACTGAAGGTGCAACAGGGAGCGGACTTTAATCGATTCAAGCGCACCTTCATGAAGGAAGAGCGATGAGCGTTTAAGGGGAAAAACACCGAGTTAAAGCTTTGAAACATGGTATTCCTCATGGCCTGGTGCAACTGGGAGATTATTTACATTGACTCAAACACACCTGGAGGGGAAAGCTCTGAGGTGTGTTTACCTCAGCTTTCCCCATTTCCTGTGTGCATGTGTTTTACGTGTGTGTGTGTGTGTGTGTGTGTGTGTGTGTGTGTGTGTGTGTTTGTATGTTTCGTGTGTCTTTCGTAGTCTGAAATAGGAAATGATGATTCACCTGTGTCTGTATTCCTGTGTGTGCATTCTGATGTGTATTTGCATGTGTGCTTGTTTGGATGCATTTATGCGTGTGTGTGTGTGTGTGTGTGTGTGTGTGTGTGTGTGTGTGTGTGTGTATGTATGTGTGTGTGTGTGTGTGTGTGTGTGTGTGTGTGCATGACTACAGCCTGTCTATCCCTTAATCTTGGGGCTCCTCACAGCAGCTACCATGTTATTGCTCTTCCTCTGGCTCTCACAGGTGGCACAGACACACACACACACACACACCCACACACACACACACAGAGTTGAACACACACCACCACATAAACCCTCACAGAAAACAATGCACTTTTGTAAGCATATGCACACTCATGCACACACACCCAGACACACACTTGCACATGAACTCATGCGCACACATGGACACACCACACATTCACATATATGCGCAGATATATACACACACACATACTCCTACACACACACACACACACTCCTACACACACCTGTGCGTGTGGGCCATGTTAGCCTAAGGTTTAGTGCTGCTTTGTTTTCAGCTGGTGTGTGTAGAAGTGTGTGAGTGGCCTGAGCCACAGATCCTTGGTAAAACACACACACACACACGCACACACACACACACACACACACACACATAATTGACATGTGATTCCCAAACATGTTGTCTATTTTGATTGACTATTTTAAGGACATTATATTATTTTTCATAAGATCACATTAGACACAACGTGATTATGATTGCAGTGTTTTTTTAGTCTGACTTTGATCTGATGTTAATGATTATGGTCTTTATATCCAATCACCATTATATCCTGCTGCATTCATCAGCCTGCATTCCTTTGAGCTCATAATAACTGTGCTCCATGGAGGCTACTGAACACAGTGGATAGATCGTCAGGGAAAATTAAGTGGCGCTAATGATTTTCATCTGTCCCCATCATCAGTCTTCCACCAAGCGACAAGAGCTTGAAACTGTAAGTAAACTTTAACATCAAGGACAGAGCGACAACACCGCTGGCTCTGCGCCAGTCGGAATAAATCTGCGTGCGTGCGTGCGGCATCGGGCTCCTCTAAAGTTTATTTGTTTTACACCCTTGTTCAACCTTTCATTGCATGCCAGCTGAAGCTCAGGGGAGAGAGAAATAATCTGTATGTCCTTTGCTGCTTGGGTTACGGACGAGACAACGCGTTTCACAGCCGCTGTATCTGACAGCCGCTCTTTTCCCATCACACCTTGTCCCAGCCCGCCTGTGTTGGGCATGCGTGTGTGTGTGTGTGTGTGTGTGTGTGTGTGTGAGCGTGCTTGTGCTAGAGACAGATGAAGAGACCAAGAGACAGCAGGTGCACACCCACATATCTGTGTATGCATGCGTCTGTGTGTATGTGTGTGTGCGCGTGTATGTAGCCGTCTGTGTGTATCGCCTGGTGTCTGTGTTTGTTACATTTCCACAGTCACACATGATTGATTGCAGCCTCAGAACCGCTCATGTGCGGGTCCCTCGGTACCTACCACTACTTGGAAAACACACGCCATTCTTTCACAGTCAAATAGCCGACGCTGGAAGCACACGACCGTGGAAAAATCATTCCCGAATTTCACTGAACCTCTGCAGTGACGGGGGAAACAGCCCAGAGTCCTAGTTGGAGTGGCGGACCTTTGATTGCTGAGTCAAATAACACTGCCAATTAAGCTGGAAGCACCACTCAGCTCCACTCAGCTGCCGCAGCAACAGTTTGCCGAACCGGCCTGAATCCTGTTTCAAGTGTTGGATGATTGACGGCTCTGTGGCAGCGGCTGAACACTGGAGTTCAGCCGCGTGACAAATATATCACACTATATATATACAGATATATCATACTCTATGTGCTTTCCACATGCATAACTCTGATGTTTTGTAATATTCACATCAATTGTATTTCAAAATACAATTGTTTGTTGTTTGTTGTTTTTGGATGCAGATTTGAGATATTAACATTCATTCAAATTTCTCTCAAATTTCTCCCAAAGCCAAACTTGACATCCTCAAATCTGCCTTCCACAGTTCTGTAGCAGTTGTGGTTTAATGTATTACAAAAAATATATATATAAAAAAAAAAAAAATTATGTTTTGCTCCAAAATGATATCAACCATTTGAAAACAAATGATGAAAAATTAAAACAAATTATGACACCTTTAACAAAATAGTAATACAGGAAGTAAGAATAAATGAATAAATAGATCCCAGAAATTGAATGATGAACTTCAGGTTATGAGATTTTTCCAAAATGGAGAAGTAGTGCTTTGGACTAGAACTCATCAATGCTTAATTAACTCTTAATCTTTACTTAGAATTGCTCTCATTGCTATACCTACTATAACTACTTCTCACGCCTTTCTCCATCATAGTGATCTGTATCAAGTGCACTCATATTCTATTCTAGTCATTTAATGTTATGATATCTTATGATTGGCAGGAGATGATGGATCCATTCTTTAAGAACATTGTAACCTCTGGGTCTAAGTAAATGATTTTTGCTCAGATTTTGAGTGTGCGGATGTCTTTTTCAAATCTATAATTATCCAGCTGCACCAAGCCTTATTACCGTATTTCCTCTAATAGTGGCCCGGGCCTTTATTTACCTCAACTGCAGAGGGTACCAGGCCTTTATTGGAAGCAGGCTTATATTAGAGACAGGCCTTTATTTCTAATTCCCTCTGATAAGTATTTGCTCATATTTTAGTACGAAGCCTCCTTGTTTTCTGATCTGCTTCTTCTGGGTTCGTTAGGTAGACGTTTTTTTGTTACTGCAATGCATTACGATAATTACGGTAATCGACGACGGCATGCTCCAGAGACTTCCGCCGGCCGAGCCGTCTTGTGGCACTTGTACATTACTACAAACTACAGTTACAAACAGGCACCAGGAGTTTACCAGTATCCACCGTTGTTTGCATGTAAGCTGAAGCTAACTGAAGCTAACTGAACCTGGGCGCCGATGTGTTCCCGGTGATCCGGCCGAGATTTCGGCGGGGGTCCGGGGCTTGGATCGGGAGGATCAATGCGGGCCGTGGGCGCGGTGGAGAGGACAGCGGCGGAGAGAGGAGACGGACACGGTGCAGCCATATACTAGGTTTTGACCTAGTCTTGTTTCCTTTGTTTTTTCCCCTGGCCTGTATTTGAGACCGGCCTTTATTTGTTCGTGTCGACGACAGCCCCGGCCATTATTGGAGACCCGGCTTTTAATTGACTACCGGCCACTATTAGAGGAAATACGGTACCTCTTTTCTTCAATTGATATACATAGGGAAATTTTCTTTAGCTTTAACCCCTCCGTGGAGGTCAAAGGTCAGGCTGGAGCTGGTAGGGGTTCAGTACTAGGCCTCCCTACTGCTGTTTTCTTAATGTAATATTTACCCAGTGTGTTTGAAGAGTTTCATTCCAAATAACTTGAAAAAATATGACACTGTACTCGTGATAAAATAATTGATAGCATAAAATTAAAACAAATTATGGGACTGTTTTAAGGATAGCGTGTAACTCAACTCCTTAGTTGACAAAATGCTGACAATTTTACGCCCTGAATCCACTAGATATTGAATAATAAACTTGGAGTAATGATTTTTTCCCCCCTCCATAAAATGGATATATAGTATTTTGAAAATGAACTCATCTCCAGTTACAACGTAAATGCGTATAATTCTCAAAATTCAACTTGGCACGCAAAATTGTACCACTTAAAACAACGCTGTGAGCTTTCAGCTGGCCTGGATTCTGCACTAAAACGATGGTAGCAAAGTTTTACAGGAAAAAAAAAAAAAAAACTCAACATTTTTCATCAGCTTCTTGGATAATTGGAGCTATCATTACTTTTTATCGCAGGCAAGACACGTTTAGTTCCTTGTCAAGAGTTTTTAAAGTTCCTCCGCCACTTCAGTCTCTCTGTCAAGGTCGTGGTGTATTTGCAGTGTGCCCATGATGAGGGCCGTAATTTAGGCTGATATTATCTTGGAGCCCGGGAATATTGTCATATATTACACTCCATTAATTAAGCCAGTCATTTCTCCATCCCTCCCTCGGAAACTCTCTTCCCCCCCTTCCCTATCTCCCCTTTTATCCGCATATCGCTCAATTTCTCTCTCGTTTTCTCGCGCTCATATACCACTCTGCCTCCTTTTATCTGTCTCTCTCGCCCGCTCTTGCCAACTCCCTCTATTTCATCTCTCTCTCTTTCCTCTCCTCCCCCATTTTATCTCTCTTTCCTCTCTTCCCCTCCCTGTCTCTCCGGTTGTTTCTCTCTCCCTCTCGCTCTTTCCCATCTCCCTTCTCTCTCTCTCTCTCTCTCTCTCTCTCTCTCTCTCTCTCTCTCTCTCTCTCTCTCTCTCTCCCTCTCTCTCTTTCTTCCCCCATTTGGTTTAATAAAAGAGCAGCCTGGTATTAGTGCTGACCTTCAGAGTGCGGCTCTTAGGGAAGGCTTAGGGTGATGTTAGCCATGTTATTAGCCAATAAGATTAGGACTGCCAGGGAGGTTTCCGCCAGCTTAAGTGTGATTATCATTGTTGTACAGTCTCGCCATGGGGAAGTCAGATAAAGTATTTATTAGTTACACGATTTATTATAAAGGTAGAAAATAAAAAATCAGATCTATCTTTTCTAAAATCAAGCCGTACACAATGATATTGCAGCTTCTAAAATAAGATGCTTTTGTTTTTGGTTTGTTTTTCATTTTTTTGTCCCTCTGAAAATTATATTTACACATTTATTCACCTTGGAAAAGGGCCGGAATAATTATAGGGTTGAATATTCACTCACATTCTAATACTGAGGATGCGTCTCATGCCTCTCCCAAAACCTACGCAATTACAGTCTGTTGTCGGCAGGACAGCCAAATAGATTAGAGCTGACATGGCTAACATCATGACAGGTCAACAAAATTTAAATTAGATGTGTAAACTAGATTTGGTTCATTGCCAAACTAAAAATCCATTGTTTGGATGGGATCCTGTGAGCGGGGAATGAGTGCATGCTCTCCACGTTTTTCCCACTTACCCCTGTCTCTGCTTTTGTATCTATGGAACCGTTTTTGACAGATTTGTTGTATGTATGCAACACTGAGCTATGTTTACACAACCTTTAGCTTCTGCTTTTTAAACTAAAGAGCTGGTTGACGTTAATGCTATTTGCATGACACTTGTGAGAACCCATTTGAAGCAAGGCACTCTTCGGCTAAAAGTAAAAATATCTTTCACTTGTAGAATCAATGCTAACAACATGCTGAACTCTCAGGCCTTCTCTTAACATTTTAAAACAGGAAAAGTAAACAACAGTGTAAAGACAAGGCTCTGCTCAACATGAAGCCTTTTTTCTATCAAAAGTCGTCACTTGTGGATGTTTTATTGTTGTGTGTTTTGGGGACAAACATCTCAGGTTGTTTATGGAAACCTGTGTTGTATTTCATCATTTTCTCTATTTCATTTTACCCAAATATAATCCATAAACATATGTATGCAAAACGCGTGATCTTGAATGGATGTGTGTATTTGGTTAGACGTCTTTAACATCTTATTCTGATATTCACAAATCTAAACAAACAAGATGAATTTGCACACAAACAAAACACTCACAAACAAAATACAAAGACAATCATACACACACATTCATCAGAATCACTTTAATTTTACAAGTACATCTTCTGCACAAGCTCTTTCACCTGGTTAATTAGTGCTGACTCATTACATTCATGCAAACACACATTACACATCACATTTAAAGGCAGAACACACAGAACGAACACACATATTCAATTCTGCTTGTTTCAATTTCGAACACAAACACAGCGGGCGGTGACAGCTGGTTGGGTTTGTGTAACAGGACTCTGTTCTGACAGCTAAGCCTATCAGCATTGATTGAGAACAAGACAAATATGGATTTATACTCAACAGGAGAGACGTTTGTGCCTGTGTGTGTGTGTGTGTGTGTGTGTGTGTGTAGACGCACATATGCGCATGCAATTTTGCTGCACGTGTGTCTGAATGTGTCTGATCGACGTTGACGCAGGACGCAAATGGAAACCCAGAGCAGGGAGATTGGCTGACAGAAAAAGTGGAGATAGAGAGACAGAGACAGCTTGTTAATATGCAGACAGACAGACAGACAGACAGACATATTGAAGCAAATAGACATGTAGACAGACAGACAGTAAGGTGGACAGACAGATGAGAGATAAGCAGGAACACAAACATACCTAGACCAGGTTTTTGATTGATTGATTAGTTTAAGTGTCATACATACAAGGTGCCCAGCCCACATAGACTTACATCACACTACCAATTAGTTACATGGGTGTACATCATCATAAAAACAAGATTCAGCAAATTCAGATATGACACAAACAGAATATCCATACTTTCCAAATGAAGCAAGCAATATGGAAGCTGTCCTTTCTAAAACAGTGTTTCATAATCATCCAGCCAAAAGAAATTCATAAACACAGAACAAATTTTGCTATACAACACATTTATAAGTCCGGTAACATATGCCGGACAACAGAACATAAAATGAATTCTCAGTTTCTCCCAAATCAAAGTAGATGTGTTCTTTCATCTTGAGGAGTTTTACTAAATCTACCTATTTCAGTGGCTAGTGGTAACGTACCTGACCACAGGTGTAGAGGGATAAGAAGTATTTTAAGGAATACACACAAGTTTTGGGGAGATTGATCTATGAGAACATACAGTAGATACCAAAATCATCCACGTTTCCCAGGTAGATCTCTCACTCCGGTGCTCCATGCTAACACTTTAGCATGCAGTTGAGTGATAGGAGGCAAATAGCATTATCCAAAGTAAGAAGACTGGCCTTTTAGTAATACAAAGTTATTGTATGGCCTGTGGATTCATACATTTTAAAAATGAAACATCATCAACTCAAAATAGCTGATGTAACCAGGTTTATTTTTGGAACTATTTCATGTGAGAAAACAAACGTATTCATCCGCTGCACAGTGTTTTTTAACTGTACACTATTTCTGAAAGTAGTCCCTGATAGGTCAAAGCTGTACATTATATTTGCATCATATTTTGCATAAATATTGACCAATCTCCTTAACAAAAGTGGCAGACTTGACCGCATCTGTGTTAAGACGACTTACCATTAAGCTTTAGAGCTTCTACAAGGCCTCATAACATAAAGTATGCTAAAGTGTGTTTAGCAGTGTGCTAAAGTGTAAAGCATGGAGTACAATACATCAGGTGTCTCTGTTCTCATCACTTAATGATTAAGACCAACCTACAAAAACTTGGTGTATTAGTTTACAGGCAGACACAGAGAGACAGTGGCAGAGGAGAAAACAGACAGAGAGACAGACAGCCAGTCAGACTGAAGCAAGTCCGGACAAAAAGAAGAAGATGTCTCACCATCTCTCTCCCTCTGCGTACTGTTTTTCTCCTTTGGCCGCGACAAATACAGCTGTTCCTGATCAGAGCAGCACTATCCAGCTGTCTCTCTGTCTCTCTCTCTCTCTCTCTCTCTCTCTCTCTCTCTGACCCTCAGGAATCCCTCTCCCATTCCCAGTTTCATGGCCTCTCTCTCATCCAGGCTTGTAAAATATTAACTGCCCTAACTCTCTCTCTCAACTCTTCTTCTTCCCTCCTGCGCTGTCCCTCTTTCCCTCCTCTCTAACGACTCTCCATCTCCACTCTCTCTCCATCCCTTTTTTCTCTTCCCTCTTCTTCTTCTTCTTCCTCTCCTTTTCACCCCCAGAACATAGACATCAAAATGTGAAGTATCAATTAACCCTCTCGCCCGCAAATCGCAAATCTCTCTCCTCTAGTGGCTTCCACAAGCCAGATGATGAGGGCAATGATTACACACACACACACACACACACACACACACACGTTCAGACCCTGTAAGTCTGTCTGTGCGATGGGGCTGAGATAAGATGGCAGGAAACAGGAAGTGGATTTATTTGAGCCATGGTGCCCCGCCACACACACACACACACACACACACACACACATACGCATACAAACACTTACACAGCTGCAGCTGCCTTAGTGCTCAGATGAAAGGAGAGGGAAATGCAAAGAGAGAGAATTAGAGACAAAGAGAGAGTGAGTGAATGTTAATCTCTCTGTGGGAAAGAGAGACAGCGGAGGATAAAGTGATAACTTAATGCCAAGATGTTTGCAGAGGAAGTGTGTGTGTGAGAGTGTGTGTGTGTGTGTGTGTGGGCGCAGAAGTGTGCACGTTTGTGCGTGCATCCATCTTTGTGTGTTTGCTTTTTTATGCCTGTGTGGCCTGTGTGTGTGTGTGTGTGTGTGTGTGTGTGCGCGCATACATGTGTGCCTACATCTGATCTGTGTGTCTCAGTGCATTAATGTGTGCATGACCGTGAAAGTGTCAACAGCAGTTTATTGCCGATACTTATTATGTCATACAAGAGTTAATCGGATGGCTGTCTTAGATGGCCGGGGGGTTTTAGCATTTCCCTGCATCGCGCCTCATGAAAACATCCAGGAAACCTGTCAGGCCAGCTGCGCCACATGCTGACCCAGGCAAAAATCTGTATCTGGGTATGATTAAAAAACAACAACAACAACAACAACAAAACGCTGTACAAACACCGCCGCTGTTCAAAGATGGGCCAATTATTAATTAAATATTCATCCCCAGACCCAAAGGACACACACATTTCTCCCCCCTCTACAAAACAGAGATATTATCATACTTATAACAGCCTTAACATTAACAAGGTTATTTATCTGATTTATCAGTTTAATTATTTTCCTCATTACCTAAACCAGCCCAATTATTTTCTTCTCCTTACCCCAAACTGATCCTAGCTAAATACAGTAATTCAATATTTTACCTGCCTAACTCTAACTTTAGCCTGCCCATACTAACTGATTAACTAACTGAGTGAATAATTGATTAATTGAGTGATTAACTGACCCGTCATTTTATTTGCCTAACTGAACTAACATAGCTAATTGGCTAATGTTACAACTTCTGATGACAATATGACATTTTGAATACATTTTTCATAAATAACGTAGATGCTGATATTTTTGCTTCTCGTTGATTAGATTCCTCTTCCAATATCTTCTCTCTCATTTACTTAAAATGTGAAATCCTTTGTGAGAGGGAGTAAATTATGTAATTAACTGATTAACCTAAAAGCATAGGAAATGTTGTTAGAGTTGCCTGTAAAATCTGATTTCCTGTAAAATCAGATTTCTTTCTAAAATGTAAGTTCAAGGAGAGGCAACGGAAGGGCAATGCAGAGGTTAAGGAAAATATAAGCTGTTTTTTTGTTGTTGTATTCATTTTTAAAAACCGTTTTGTGAAATTGATGCTGAAACTGATGCTCCTTGAATCAATAACAAAAAGTTACAATTTTGATTTAGCATTAAACTGAAAAAACTGTTTTAAATAGATAAAAAAAAAGAGTGTGTCTCCTCAAAAAATAAGATTGATAAGCGCGGCCCGTTCTGCCATGTGCGTTTTATTCCTCAGTATCAGTGCGAGCGGCCTCGGCTACATCAGCATGTGCAGCCGCCGACTGAAGAAATTTGATCTTCTAAACCTAAACTGATAATTCTCCTGGGCTATATCTCTATGTGTCAGCCAAACCAATATTTTACTGTTGGACTTTCAAAAGGCACGGCTCCCGTTAGGCATACAAATGCGATGCACTGATATATTTTCTAGTGAGTTACGGCTCGGCTGAAAAGCGACACGGTCTCGCACAGTCTGATATGTACATGCCTATGAATCCACAAGGAGCGGGTACACACATGCAGGAATACGCACCACACACACACACACACACACACTTAAACACACAGGCACAAGCATTCATGCACATACACGATCGCCGGGAATATAACACTATGAGATGGTAAATCAGAATGCCAGCGCTGAACTTCAATTTCATTTCACGCTGTTCCTGTGGAGTTGAATCGTAACTTACAGTTGGTTACACACACACACACACACACACACACACATGCACACACACACACACGCACAGTCTCAAGTAGTCATAGACGCAGATAGAGATGGGCGCATTCTCTTACACGTGACATGCATAAAGATCCAACACACACACACACACACACATGTGCGCGCACACACACACACACACACACAGCTGGTTCTCCATAATCATGACTCATCAGTATTCCAATCTACATATCTAATCAGATGATGAGACAGTTGGCATGGCCTTTCCATGAGTGATCCTCAAGAGGGCTGTGTGTGTGCATTTATGTGTGTGTGTGTGTGTGTGTGTGTGTGTTTGTTTCATAAGTTGTGTTTGGGACACGCGTCTGAACATATACTTGTGTGTCTGTTTGAATGTCAGCTTGTCTAGCTGTGTGTTTGCGTGTGAATGTGTGAAGTCCCAGTTTTCACTGTGTCACTGCTCGCTGCTTGCTGCTCCGCCCCCCAGAGGAAAAGTCAGACTCTGCTCCCATGTCAGGAGTCAGAGGGAACAAGGATAATGTTGCAGTCAGTTCTGTGAGACATCAGTTTCACGTTACAGTACAGTACTTTGTTCTGTTGTGCTGATGCCAATTTTCTGAATTTACTGAACGTTGTTGCAGAATTAAAGGTCCCATATTATGCTCTTTTTAGCTGTTTAAAACATTTCTCAGTGGTCTTTAAAACAAGGTTACGAATTCTGTTGCAAAAAAACACACAAATCCAGGATCTGTGGAGCCTCTCCATCCTCTCAGTTTCTCCCCTCATTAACTATGCGCTGTTCTGAGTGGGCGGGGCTGCTATGATAATGAGGCGCTGCTCTGATTGGCCGCCTGATCGGCTGGGTGAGGGGGGAGGGTGCAGACATGGAAAAAACCCAAAACCAGCATGGCAGCTCCTTGTAGAAGAAAACTCCGTGACACAACATGTAAAACCGTACATGTTTGAGAAGGAATCTGTCAACTGAACAAGAGGAGGCAACTGCCGAAGTTTTACAGACACGGTTACAGCAGGATGTCTCTGAACGGTAGGTTGAAATTTCACTGTTTTCGTACTTTCTTACTGTGCGTGTGTATGTGGTTGCGTCGGCTATGTTGTCTTGTCTGGATAGCCATAGCGGACAAATTTATATCCCATAAAAAGGATATCTAACGTTACCTGCCGGAGTGTCTCACACGGTAACTGTACCGTATGGTTTGTTTGATTCATTTTTAGCCTGACGTTCACCGGTGCCAGTGGTTTGAGGCTGTCTAGTAAGCTCGTCAACACAGTAGGTGTCGGTAGCTTTTAGCTGGCTACTTGGATAGCTGCTGTAATGTTATTCCATGAAGTGTCTTACAATTGCCGTTGTACTGGCTAGCGATAGAAAAAAAATCCACACCAGACATTATGTAGTTATTACGTAAACATATGGTTATGTCCCACGCTATCTACCATTTGGACATATGACTGTCGTAATTTATGCCAGTGTTATTCATCTATAACGCTAGCTCAACAGTTTTAGAACTGTAGCTGAAATACTCAAACATTGCATCTCATGGAGGCCTACTGGTCATTCCCCCTGTACATAACATCTTACCTCTTTTAGAGTTGACACCTTTATTGTTTATGTCGTATGTTACATTAGTTTGTACAGTACTCACATTTACTCTGCATTGTCTGTGCTAAATGATAAACATATAATATAAACGTCATTGTCAGTGTAATGTTCTTATGAAGCTAGCAAAATTCAATAAGTTACCCTTTCTCATTCCTTAGGTTACCAGAAGAATGAATCGGCTTCAGGATCCACCTACATGCATGTTGATCATCCTGGTCTGGAGCCTGTATGTTTGAATGTGTTCTCACTACAGAATGCAATGAACATTTATAAAGCAGAGGTATAGAACAATAAGTTTCTTTTATGCATTCTGTGCATGAATTGATTTGCCAAATAATATGGCCAACATGTGACTTTGGATAATACTGTACATGACAATAAATTTGAGTAAAATATCTGTGTTGTTCTACTTTATTACACATCCATGTAGAGAAACAACTGTAGCACACCTAAAAGTCTTTTAGTGACAGGGGCATCGGACAAAAGTTACTGAAAAAGTAATATAATCCCACACACACTGTCTACACTTGCATGTAAGTGTAGACAGTGTGTGTGGGGTTATATATTTTTTTCCCTTTACACACCCATGTAAATTAAACGTGAAACCAAAAAGTAACCACAACACTTGACTGTTCATACAGAATAAAATTATTTTATTATAGAAAAGGCATAAAAAAGGCACATGTAAAAACATAACACTGCTGCAGGACCATAATGGGGTGCTGTTATGTTACAAAATCTACATCTGTGAGTGTACACAGGGGAGTGTTCCACTGTAGCAGTTACTGCAGTGTAGTAAAGTAGTGCAGTATCAATCACAAAAATGATTTATAATTTGATGTTTTTAGTTATCTGTTATGTATTCGTGGAAAACACCCAACTACAACCTGACCTCATGCCAGATAACCAAAACAACAAAAGAAGAGACTAAGTATTCAAATGAAATATATTGACAGTATGTGTACCCTCTTCTCAGTGTCTAGCCTACAGATCCTTTGTCAGCTAGTGCTGGGGCTTTCTAGGTCAGAGTAGTGATACCAGTGTGTGTGATGCTGTGCATATGCTGTGAGCTCCCTGATGCTGCCAGCTACGTCTGGTTCAGACTGCCTCTTGATTGAACCGAGACACGTGGCTGCAATGACGTCCTCCTTGGCTGGCCTGTCAGACTGGGCGCACGGGTCTTCTGGGACGGGGATCATGAAAACCTGGCTCACATAAGGTGCAGGGTCCTGGAAGACGTGATCAAAGATGAGGTCCATCAACTCATCGACGTAATCTGTGGAGTAACAGAAACACAGAAATCATCAGTTCCATTACAAGAGTGTACATCACATACTAGTGTGAAGCAAATTTGCAATTTTCATTTATAGATTACTTTATACTATAGTTTATACTTTATGACATTTGTATATTTATTTAATTTTCATATTTACAAAGTTTTGTGTGTGCAATAAAAATGTGTTGGTAAACATACTGAAAGTTGGCTCAGGGGGTCGGCTAAGCAGACCCAGGGTCCTCCTCTTCCTCCTCTGTTAGGTCAAGACGGGTCTCCTGGATGGTCTCTTGATAGGTGGGGAGGTCAGGCTAGGTTGTGGAGGAACAAAGGGGACAGCTGAAGAGCCAACTCTGAAATCTCTGCAATCCAAAACTACATTACCACAAACTACAGCCTCAATAATTACTATGTAGTTGATTCTAAATGTCTCCTCCACAGTCAAGGAAAATAGGACATTATAACCTCCAGAGAGGTAGTATTTCTTGTCATCGTTTAGGTTTTCTAGGTTGCCACAACCCTAGCTGATTACAAGACTAGATTTACAAGACTAGGTGCAAAGAGAAGAACGTGAAATGTTACATCTCATCAACCATCCATTCATTTGGTGTTAGAAGTGAAATATTCATGATGACAAGAGTCCCTGATCGACAAAGTACTTTTCGAGTTTTGCCACGTTACAGTTGCGGTTGTCTCGTGTACAGAGATGTGTCCGCAAAGTGAGCCAGAGGAGCTAACCTTAGCTAGCGCCAACGCTAACGCGCTAGCGCTAACGCGCTAGCGCTAACGCTAGATTAGCTTGCTTCAACTAGCCCCTAACCTTGATTACAGTACATGTGTCCTAACGGCACCGGGTTAACGAGACGAGGTGCTCGTTTTGGCCGGCTGAGGTAGCCTACAACCGACTCTAGCTGCACATGTTTTTGCCCCTATTGCTAACTGTTGTCGTTGTGGCTAACAGGCTTCCTCGTATTCACAGGCCCGCATCAAACTCTCTCTCATCAGACTGGAGCTAAATCGCTACCCGATGCTAATCGGACTGAAATACCATGAACTACCTTATCCATTTCTCATTCTCAAGCTACGTTAGCGGACACATCTCTCCAGACAAGGCAACTGATTTAGCAACAAAGCACCATAGACTGTATTAAACAATAAACATGAAAACAATGTCGCAAACAAGCAAATGGAACATAACTTTACACACGTTAGCAAAGCGGGACATGTTGTCAAGCCTAGCTGAATGTACCCAACTGTAAATATTATCACAAAGTGGCAACACTTACCGATTGCACATTTGCTGTTGGGCCACATCCAGTTGGGATAAATCCATCTTTCAGGAGCAGTTTTGATGAAAATCCTGCTTTGTATTGACACTCCTTAACGAAGCAGTCCGAGGTAAAGCGGTTAGCACAAACATGCAAATTTGGACTAAGTTTACTGTAGTCAGAACGTTATTGTAAAAACAATATTTTTATCTTCCGATGCTGGGAGGCAATGTAGAGCTTTGTGTTCAGCCTTGAAGCCAACAACGCAACATTTAGCATGTTTTGCTCTTGCTTTTGATATCTTCTAAGCGAAGTAAAACAATGGCGGCCGAAAGCGCACAGAGGAGCAGAGGGGAGTGGGAGTGGTTATCCAGCTCGGAGGTCGGCATATGCAAATTGCTCCCCTTGGGACGTCACAAGGGGAGCCAAATCAAAACGGCTTGTAGAAGCACATGCTTTCCCAGGACGGAGGCCAGGGCAACAATGCAGAGGCATTCACTTTTCACATTCTGTGGGTTGTTAGGTTGAAGGATGACTAAAGTGTATGTGTATGGGCAAGGAAAAACGTGTTTTTCATAAGTTGAGAAGTGGGAAAAGTCGGAAAAGTCACAGAGGGACATTTTGAAAGCTTACATATTTAAATTCTAAAATTCAATTGTTGAACAAAGTATGAAAACTACTTTGGTGCGTGAAACCAGTGAAGCATCGTTGTCAGAAGAAAAAAACTGATCCACACTCAAAAGAACAACATTCAGGCGTACTTCATTTAAGTTTTTCTTTTTTTTTTCTCATTTTCATTGCTGAAAAAAACACGCACAAACGTTCCTGCCCCTTTTTTCCTCACAAAATTCAAAACAGCAGTTGGCTTGTCCCTTCTAGTGTTAACGCACAATAAATGCAGGATGGGGGAATTGATGAAACAATAGCCGCTACCTGTTTGTTCTATTCAGTTACCCCCAATTAACCTTTATTGAACCGTGTGGATTAAATAATTACACATTCTCAATTACAGTGATGAATATTCACAATGGACTGGAAGTGTGTTTTTCGTACTTTTTTATGGCACATGCTTGCTTGCAGGCTGTGTGTGGATACATTTGTGCGTGTGCACTCGTTTCTGCGTTCCACCACACATCGTACAGGTGATGTCTCAAACGCCTCGCAACCCCTTCGAAAATTCAATTCAGCGAGCGTACGGCGAACCTCTTCCTCTGAGTCGATGCCCTCACTTTATCAGTAGACGTCTGATGATGTGGTGAAGTGGAAAGGTACAACAGCGTCCTGTCCGATAGCACTTGATGTTTGAACAGGTCATTCTAGCGGTGTTTAACTAATCAGCTAGTTCAAATAGTGGGGCGTCTGTTGCACTCATGAATATTCTCTCTGACAGGTGCCTAAAGATAATTTGACCCTAATTCATTTTTTTCTCGTTGAATAAGGTTTAGTCGAGGTGCGCGGTAAATAGGGCTGAGAATGTGATTGCACTCCTTGCACCATGCGCTTCCGTTCATATAATGGAAACAAGAGCGGCAATAATAATAATAGGGATACAAAGGCTTCCTCTCTTTGTCGCCCTCTGTCCTCTTTTTTGTCTCTCCATCTCACAATCTGTCTCTGTTTTTGTTTTGTCCTATTCTCTGTTTCTGTCGTTTTATTCCTCTCATTCCTCTCTCTCTCTCTCTCTCTCTCTCTCTCTATCTATTTCTTTGCCATTGTTTGCCTGAACTGTTCCTATCTTGACCTTAACTAGCATGTTGAACACCCATGGGACAGAATCAGAGCCGCTGACCGCCAGGGCACTGTGTGTGTGTGTGTGTGTGTGTGTGTGTGTGTGTAAGTGTGTGTGTGTTGATTTTAAGCAGTTAACTGAGGTCACTTGTCCTGTGTAACATTATGTTTATCAATGCATTGTGCAAGGTACTGTGTGTGGGTGTATGTATGTTTGTGTGTGTGCGTGTGTGTGTGTGTGTGTGTGTGTGTGTGTGTGTGTGTCTCTGTGTGTGTGTCTGTGTGTGTGTGGGTGGGTGTACATGCATAATCATGTGTGTGCGAATGTGCCAGTGTGAGCAAGCATATCTGTGTGGAGGTGTGCATGGGTGTGTGTGTGTGTGTTTGTGTTTTTGCTGTGTGTGAGTCTGTGTGTGTCTACACATCTCTGTAGTGTGTGGTTTCCTCTGTGTGTGTGTGTGTGTGTGTGTGTGTGTGTGTGTGTGTGTGTGTGTGTGTTCATTATTCTTTAAATAGCCCTTGGACAGAGATGTGTGCTTGCGGAGCCCGGCAGGTCTTAGCAGCAGTGACCCAGCATCATGACATAATGTTGGCTCTTTATGCTAATGTGACGCTCTGGGAAATCATCACAAGGCTGCAGGAGAACCACAGCTTCCTCGTTGCCCTGCAGAATCCTGCTATCTGTAAAAAAGTTAAACTTTTCTGGAATGGTGGAAAAACTAGTTGTGTTTTTCCCATTAACATCCCTGACATTTGCCATGTATCATTTAGGCTTTGTTCACACCGCAGGCCTTCGTGTATATAGATATAACTCATGACAGCGATGTTGAAAAGAAACATGTGCACATATGCCTCTCCTGCTTCTTTGGAACACGGTTATATTATGTGCCTTCAGGTTTTCAATGAATTAAGCTTCTCCCCAAATACCAATCAAGTCTGTTTTGCTTTCTTTGTTGTGAGACTTGTCTCAGATTCTCAATTGTCTCAGGTGAGTGATGCAAGATTTACTTATTGTCATGGCAACGCTGACAAATTATAATTTGAGGGTTCAATTACAAGTCGCATGTAGGTTGCATGCCTTGGGATCTGATTTTGCAGCACATATCTGTGGACTCTTCCAGATTAGAATTGAAAAATTGCGACTCCATGCAGCTTTTTGCCGTTCACACTGATTAGAAAACATCAGATCTGAGTCACATGAGGGAAAAAAATAGACTTTCGGCTGCAGTGTGAACATAGCCTTTGATTCTGTCATCCAACTGAATTGTATTTTTGCTTCTCATCTTGATTTTTTGGTTCAAGAGGCTTGTTGTTTTTTTTTGTGTTTTTTTTTTGTTATTTTTATTTGAAAGTGACACGTTTTTCCTTCTGGCATTTTTCTTCTCAGTCTTTTCATCACTTTGTTTTTAATGGCTTCAGCTCTATTCTTTATCACTGTGCAAATAAACTAGGCTAAATTTTAAAAGAACTAAACCTGTCTGGTGTACTTCGCGCCCGGAGCAGCCACACACTGTTTACGCGTGGGCGACCATGACCATGTCAGCTGTCATCAGTGTAAATAAGTAAAACGGCAAGTAAAAATTGTAAAATTGGAGATACAAGGTTTCTGAAGGACACTGGTGATATTCATTCCAATTTGGGAGGGAATAACACGCTCTAACACTGCTTACGATGCCCTATCTATTACCAAGAGGTCAACAGCACTTGCACTGAATGTCATTATGGTTATTAGGTCTGCTTGTCTGTATGATGATGAGGCAAGAGGACATTATGCAAGGCGGTATGTGTGTGTGTGTGTGTGTGTGTGTGTATGGGTGTTCATGTACGTGCATACATGAGTGTATTCATAGGTGTATGTGCTTGTGTTTCCGCTGTTTCCATCAGGTGTATTATGCATGCGTGGCTTCTGTGCTGAATACTCATGATCACTGATACAGCACTGATGAATCCTGAAGCATCAGAGGGATTCAGAGGGAGTGGGAGGCAGTGGTTTCAAGGTGAGAGAGAGAGAGAGAGAGAGAGAGAGGGGAGAGAGAGAGAAAGGTGAACACTAGGAGATGCAGAGAAAGAGAATGAGATAAGAGAGACATACGCAGAGGCAGACGGAGTGAGAATAACTATCAGAGAGATAAAGAGAAAGAGAGACAGAGGGAGAGAGGAAGAGTCAGAGAAACACAGACAGACCATGACAGTGAAAGACAGCGGTTGCCAGATTAAAGAGTGTGTCGAAGGTAAGGGCAAAAGATTGGTAACGCAGCGTAGAGAATGAACTTAGGGGCAATCACACCTGACACGCCTATCTGAACCATACTGGAAACGTGGACTTTGTCGTCTGTTTTTGTGCTTGGTTCGTTTATGTTCAAACTGCCCAATTACAAGCAAACCAGGGCTTGTAAACAAAAGTCACATGGACTCAGAAGTAGCTCATTTATTGGACAGTGTTTTGGTAACCTGTCATCTTGTGAGATTTAGAGATTTTGGCAGTGGGGAGGAGTCAAAACAAATCTGATTCCAGTCCCTGTACTAAGCATGATGTCTGATCATCTGATGACTTGTCTGCGCTCTTCTTCTCTGGTGTTCATACTGGTTCAGAACACATGAAGAAATAGCTGAATATGAGCATCAGTCCAACTGCTAGCTATCAGACGCCATCATCCGCCTCCTTACACCCATAAACCCTTGTGTTTTGGAGTCATTTCCCGTAGTCGGTTCAGATTACATTCGCACTTCTGAAAGTTCTAGAATGCCACTGTGCAGTTCAGCAAGTTCTAGAATGTGACTGAGTGGTTCCAGAAGTTCTAGAGTGCAACTGTGCAATTCAGCAAGTCCTAGAGAAACAGTTCTCTTGTTAGAGGACTGAGACTCACATTTTCAGGTGTCTTGGTTATTTGGTGACACCAGAGTTCAAATGTCACTGTTCTCACCTTGACAAACAAACTGAACTGAAGGACTAAATGCTCCAAAGTTTGAATGAACCGTTCCAAACATGCTTGGTGTCAACGCACCCTTAGAGTTTGGACCAGTTGATGGCAATGAGGGAGGGAATAAAGCGGGGAGCAAGGCAGCAAAAGAGATAATAAGAACAGAGATGGATAGAGGGAAAAGAGAGAGGGAGAGAGAGAGAGAGGAAGACAGGGATAGAGCTAAATGAGAGACGGCAAGTAAGTGAGGAAGAAGAGAACAGGAGAACTTTAAGTTCAAAGTAGGGCAGGGAGAGAGGCAGATGGCAGGGAGGGGAGCAAGGAGACAGGGGTGGAGGAAGAGAGAAGAAAAGAGATGTGAAAAAATAGAGGGAGAGCAAGAAGCAGCATAGGCAAAAGAGACAGGGCAGAAAGAGGGAGAGAGAGAGAGAGAGAGAGAGAGAGAGATGCAACGGCAGAAGATAACGAGGACGAGAGGTGGCAGGGAGGAGGTCGAAGAATCAGCGCTGTGCAGAGACTCTCAAGGGCATAGACGAGAAAAAAGCTGCAAAAAGGTCACTTCAGCAAAATATTCTTAGGGGCACGCTCCCTGGAAAGGAGATTTATTGAAAAAGTGCTCATAAATACTCCTTTCTGATGACTTTTTAGGCGGAGGATTATGATTTCCCACCTTACCTTGATAACAGCTTAATGCCACCTCGAGGCGGTCCGAGGAATTTTAGGCAGGGACCTTTTTCAGGTTATTAAATTTTTGAATAATATCTTCTTTCACCTTGATGAAACGTTAGATTTAATAACAAGGAAGAGCAAAGCCAGTAGAATTATGGATATTTTATCAGAAACTCTGCACGGATGTTCATTGAATGAGCAACAATGGCAAATACTGGATGAGATTATTAGCTGTTGTCAGCATCACAGCATTAACTGAGTTGATAACATGCTAATGTTCTTCTCTTCTCTTCTCTTCTCTTCTCTCACCTAGTCCATGTTTTTCTCCATCTTCTCTCCTCACTTTCATTTCCAAGGCATTTCCTCTCTCCTCTCATCTGCTCTCCTCTCCTTTCCTCTCCTCTCCTCTTCTCTTCTCCCACCTAGTCCATGTTTTTCTCCCTCTTCTCTCCTCACTTTCATTTCCAAGGCATTTCCTCTCTCCTCTCATCTTCTCTTCTCTCCTCTCCTCTCCTCTCATCTTCTCTTCTCTTCTGTCCTCTTCTCTTCTCTTCTCTTCTCTCACCTAGTCCATGTTTTTCTCCCTCTTCTCTCCTCACTTTCATTTCCAAGGCATTTCCTCTCTCCTCTCATCTTCTCTTCTCTCCTCTCCTCTCCTCTCCTCTCATCTTCTCTTCTCTTCTGTCCTCTTCTCTTCTCTTCTCTTCTCTCACCTAGTCCATGTTTTTCTCCCTCTTCTCTCCTCACTTTCATTTCCAAGGCATTTCCTCTCTCTCCTCTCCTCTCCTCTCCTCTCCTCTCCTCTTCTCTTCTCTTCTCTTCTCTTCAAATACAAATGCAAATTCCAATTCAAATCGGCTTCACAGGTGTAACTGTCCTAAAATTTGACAATATTGCCAAAGCAATACATAACAATCATATCATACTTGGTTAATTAATTACAGTAATGATTGGTGATGAAAATAGCTATTTCTTCTCTTCCGTTCTCTTCTCTTCTTTTCTCTATTATATCAACATTACTTGTCACGTCAAGCACAAGGGCAGAGAACATGACCATCAAAGCTAACATCAAAGTCAAACTGTATGGCTCTTGCTAACATGCTAATAACTTTTTATGTAAATAAAGTCACACATCCGTAACTTGAAAGAGGAAGAGATGAAAGAAGATTGGCATTTTCATCTCAGGCTAGTAACATGCACATGCACACGCACATTATTTTGACTTTGACTCTGGGAAAAAGGAGGGCAAGTGCAAGACTAGGAGGGCCAGGATGGAGAGAGGGGAAAAAAGAGAGAGTGCAAATGCAAAAAAAGAGAGAGAACAGCATGAGAAAATGAGAGAGAAGGAGAGCAGAGAGAGCGAGGGGCAAGGGAGGTTGGGGGGGGATGAACGACAGACAGAGAGAATGATAGAGAGAGAACAAACAGTGTCAGGTTAATGTTAATGGGGACAGGGATCTTGTCATATTAAATATAGATGACTCTCTGTTATGGGACATGAAATATACATGAAACACTGGGTTGACATCTGTATCAGCTGTGTTGAGAGGCTCGTCGGAGGGGAAGGGGGGAGGGAAGTAAGCTAGTTAGAGTGAAAGAGAAAGACAAAAGAAGAAAATGAAGGAGAGGGGAGGGGGCATTATGATCAGGAAGAAAGACAGACAGACAAACAGAGAGAGAGAGAGACGGGGAGATCAAAAGAGCAAGACAAGGTTCTTGACGCCATTTGATCCCAGGCCAGCAGGGGCCAGAGGCACGTGTGGTTTTTTTTTTTTTTTTTTTCAGAGATGAGGGCTTTTCCAAGACATGGATCAATATTTTATTGTTGTTTTTGTTGTGCTGTTGATCCTCAGCGCTGAAGTGTTAATCTGAGGTCTTGACTCCCTGTGGTCAAGACAGATCCCATGGGACTTATCACCGCAGTAAGGCTAGTAACCCCGCTGTCTGGGCTAAAACACCCATTAGGCCCACATACATCCATTCACCCTCAGGGTCAGGGTACAACTCTACAATATTTGTGTCAGCAGAGCTCTAAAGAACAGATATATTCAGAAAAAATACTGTTGATTATGGTCTTTTGCAAAATTGTCTATGTTGCCTTAAAATGCTCTGGATCCCGTAATTCTTCCTTGGATTTGGGTTCAAACATACAATTTGGCAAGTTATACAGTGCTACAATAAAATAGTATATCTCCCCGTCCTTCCCAGACTGTGAAAGAGTGGAAATGTGAATGCATTAGATAAGAACAGTCTATGGATGCGTACAGAACTGGTAAAATATATTTCCCTTTGTCCTCACTAATTGCTATGAATCAGTATGAGAGAATGGGAAGCAACTTGACCATGCAATTTGTCTCACTGAAGAGTATTGGCTAATAAATAACACAAAATTATTAAATTAAACAATGAGCCAAATACTAATACTTCCATTTCTCTTCATGCAGGGCATTACATTTGTTGTGAGCTGTAATAATGACAAATTCTAACATCTTTGTGTATTTGTAGGTGCTGGGAACCAGAATGACAAAACGAGCAGTAATCTCACCATTCACAGTATTTCATTTGTTTTAAGCTGTTATAATCATTAACACTTACATCTTTGCCTCTGTCTATTTCCAGTGGCGAGGAACCAGTATGAGCGAATGGGCAGTGATGTCACCATGCAGTGCGGCTCCCTGGACAACGATGCATCAGTGTCATGGAAGGTGAACGGGACAGACGTGAAGGCTCGGCATCGTCTAGAAGGTCCCAGACTGGTGCTGACCCAGGTGGAACTGGGCCATAACGGACTCTACAGCTGCTTCCAGAACCCGCACGGAGAAAGACGCGACACCATCAACCTCCGCATCGGCAGTAAGTAGCTACATACTGCTTATCACTTTCAGATGAGATGTGATGAAACTTTAATCATCCCCCCATGGGGAAATTGGGTCGTCGTAGCAGTAAAGAGTAATAGGACGCAGTACAGTAAAATAGAATAGAAATAAGAATAATGCAATTGTGGGTATTAAACATAATGCAATTACAACACTAATAAGCAGAAATACATTAATTAAGAGTATGAAAACCTATAAATTACAGCATGTATGTAGGATATGCAAAACAGCAGTAAAACACACTGATAAAGAGTAAATTAATTATAAAAACGTATGATAATTAAATGTGCAAAATATGTTAAAAATATTCAGTACGAAAATGATAAAGGCTGCAAGTTTGTGGTTGTGCAAGTTCTAGAATGTGACTGAGTGGTTCTGCAAGTTCTAGAATGTGACTGAGTGGTTCTACAAGTTCTAGAATGTGACTGAGTGGTTCTACAAGTTCTAGAATGTGACTGAGTGGTTCTGCAAGTTCTAGAATGTGACTGAGTGGTTCTGCAAGTTCTAGAATGTGACTGAGTGGTTCTACAAGTTCTAGAATGTGACTGAGTGGTTCTACAAGTTCCGGAATGGTTAGTTTTACAAGTTCTAGAATGCAATTTTGTGCCATGTAGGTCCAGAGAGACTTTGTGCTCAAGAACTATTAATTAATAACTAACAATTATGCAATGTACTGAAGAATGTACTTATGTGGCACAATAGGGTTGAATAGACTTACTCCTTATGTCAAGTGCTGACCAAGCGTTTTTGTGACATTATGATGATGTGTTAACGATGCTGCAATACTGTTGCACTAGCATTGCACAAAAAAATAATACGACTGAATTGTGAGCAGTCAGTTGCCAAAAGCCAAGATGCAAGGTCATAAAGATTAGCATACATTAAGTGTTAAATATAAATGACTTTTCTTACATATTTTATGTTGTTTGCGCAGTAAAACCGCTTTAGCTACAAATGCCCAGGTCAATGCTAAGTTGATGATATTCGAAGGGGCGTTTCATTAACATTTTAAACGCTAATATAAAACCTAAATTGTCATCATAATAGTCCTTACAGTAAGACCCACTGCCAGCTGACAAGCTCTAATGATCAGTTGTTAAAATGACATTTGGTCATTTTGCTGTTACCGCGGTGCATTTCAATTTGGTGCAAAAGCTTAACGATTGTCAATTTAACGACACGTCACGGTGGCCTGTGAGCTGGCAGTGGTCTCCTCTGAGAACCATTATTCTGACAGTGAAGGTTTTATACTCTGGCTCTATGCATAATAATGGTGTCTTGATAGGATGGACTTGTAAATGATGAGTACCATTCAGAATGATTCGAATGACAACTTTTATACCGTTGTTAAAATCTCATTTATCTCAATTTAAAAAGTTAAATCAACAAAGGATTTAGAACTTTTTAAACCTTCAGTGACTCATGACGCTGAATTTTGTTGCCAAGCAATATTCAATGAAATGGTGTCTATTGCCTTGCTGATTGACTCAGGGCTTCACTAGTTTCAATGGCATAAATGTTTTACTGTCGCATCCCATTTAGTGGACACTCATCCAGCATGGCTTACAATACCATAAGTGCATGCATGTTTACCATGGGTGGCCCCAGTGGGAATGGACTTTGGGTCCCAACAAAGTTAACACTAACTTAACACTGTTTCAGATGGTTAATAAAGAGTTCTAGTGAAGAGGATTATAACTGCTATCTACACTTAATTCACAAACTTTCTCTTAAAGTCATTCAACATTTTGCAAAGCCGCCTTTCATTTAACACAACAACATTAAACCTGTTCATCTCATAATAAGTCGCTGCACCCATTGTTTAAAAGTGTGAATAAAGCATAATTTCCAATTTGGAAAGTTAAGTTAAGTGATCTAACGAGAGATTTAAAGTCAGAGCAGAAAAAAACAAATGGAATTATTCAGATCTGTCAACAGTGTTGTTTGTTGTTTTTGGCAAAGTTTCATACTCACGTTATCCCTATAGTTTTCTCTCATGTGGCATTGCAGGTGCAGTACGCCGTATGCTTGTGAAATTATGTAACGTGTGCATTTTGTGCTATTTCCACCCAACTGTCAACAGAGAGCATACAAAGCAAAGCAAACCTGTTTAAGTAAAATTAAATACGGAATATTACCCATCAAGATTTTATTTTAGTCTGATGTTAAAAATAACATTTTCATACAAATGCTTGATGAATGAGACCCTGTGGAAGTGTGACACTTTGGTTAATCATGTAAGCGATGATGAATTGCTGAATACTGAATTAATACCAAATTAATGAGAGTGTTACGTTATGGTAGATTATGTTGTCGGGGTGAATGATACAATACATACACATGAGGACTAGAACGAGTGTGTGTGTGTGTGAGAGAGAGAGAGAGAGAGGGAGAGAGAGGGGGGGGGTCACAGTGTATGTGCGTGTGTGTGTGTGTGTGTGTGTGTGTGTGTGCCTGGGTGCAAGTGCTTGTGCGTTTATCTGTGTAAAAGAGTCAAAGTCTATGTGTGCACTCAAGTGTGAGTGAATGTGTTTTTATGCGTGTGTGTGTGTGTGTGTGTGTGTGTGTGTGTGTGTGTGTGTGTGTGTGTCTTGCATGATGGACGATACCTAGCTTACATGGATACAAGAATGTGTGTGTGCGCACGTGTAGTTTTGTATGTGTGTGTGTGCAACTTTGTTCATCAATGGGAATTTGACCTGCATCATAATGATACTTTGGTGGTCTCAAGCGGTGTGGTGTGTGTGTGTGTGTGTGTGTGTGTGTATTCATCGGTGGTCAATTACATGGTGTGAGAACAACACCTCAGTGGTCGAGACTGGTGATGAATATTATTATCTTGATAACAGTTGGTGATTTTATGGCCCGTTCGAAGCACACATAGACTTTTATTTGGAGTTTCAAACCATTAGAAACTCTGATTGCAATCTCATATTCTGCCTTCTTACTCTTCTTTCTCTCTCTTTGTCTCATTCTGTCTCTTTCTCTTTCTTTTGTCGCTGTTCCTTTCTCTTCTTCTTCTTTCCCTCTGTCTCTCTTTTGCTTCTCATTATCACCCCCTGCCTCTTTCTCTCTCTCTCTCTCTCTCTCTCTCTCTCTTCTATCTTTGTTATTTATTTGATCTTTGTTATCTTTGTTTCTCACTCTTCTTTGTCTCTCTGTGTTTCTGTCTCTTTCTGTTCCTCTCTCTCTCTATTTCTGTCTCTCTTCTTCACTCTGTTTTGTTAGCTGTCACCTACCAAACTTTACGATGCCGTGCAGATACGGTGATAACGATACCATGACGGGCTACACTTGTAATGATTATCATCATGATGATAGTTTGATTTTATGCGGTGTTTATTCCTTGCACTGGGGGCTTGTTATATTTTACACAAATAGAAGTGCTACCAGGAGGATAGGGGAGGACCATCTGTCTCTCTGCTTCTTTTCATTTTCTCATTCAGTCTCTCTTTTTTTTTTCGGTCTGTCTCTCACATTTGCTTCTTTCTCTGTCTAGTTCCCTGTGTATCTTTCTGCATTTCCTGCCCTTCCATATGTTTGCTCCTTCTCTTTATTTTACTCTCACCCTTCTTTCTCCATCTCCATCTCTCTGTCTCTCTCTATTTCTCTCTATAAATCTGTTCACCCACTCACCAACTTGTGATTCCCCTCTTCCCAGACTTCCCTCTCTCCCTCTGTCCCTAATTTGACCCCAACCAGCCCTCCCTTTTTCCTCCCCTCATCTTTTCTTCCTCCCTCCATTCGCTGACAGATTTTTCCTCCCGTTCACTCTCTGTCTCTATCTCATGACTCTCTCTCTTCTTTTCCTCTTTCTCTCTCGCCTCTCGCTGTCCCACTATCTCTCTCCCATCTCTTTCTCTCCTCTCAACCTCCCTTCCTCTCTTTTTTTCCTCTCCTCCTACTGTTTCCCTACCTCCCTCTCTCTCCCTCCTTCTCTCACCATCCCTTCCTATCTCTCTCTCTCTCTCTCTCTCTCCCTCCCTCCCTCTCTCTCTCTCTCTCTCTCTCTCTCTCTCTCTCTCTCTCTCTCTCTCTCTCTCTCTCCCGGTGTTTTGGCTTAGAGTTAGTGGCGGCATCTTGTTAGCACTGGAGCCTGCTGTGTGTTTACACTGGTTCGCATTAAGAACGGAGAACGTCACACTATGACCCCAGTCCCATCTGTGTGTGTGTGGGTGCGTATGTGCATGTGTGTGCGTGTGTGTGTGTGTGGGTGTGCGTGTATGCGCCTACGTGTGTGTATATGTGTGTTTGCTTGATCTATCTTCACCCCAAATTTATGGAGTGTTTGTGATCCTTCTCCAGCAGTATGTCAACATGATGTCAGCTTGCGGAGGCCACAGATGTGTGTGTGTGTGTGTGTGTGTGTGTGTTTGCTTGTATTTGTATGTGTGTGTGTGTGTGTGTAGTGCTGCTTTGATGCCTGTCTCTCTTCCTCTTTGCATTATCTCACCACTGTATATAGTTCTAGGCATGTTTACGAGTTCTGTACGCTGTGCATGTGTGTGTGTGTGTGTGTGTGTCAGTGTGCATGCATACAAATTTGTGTGTGTGTGTGTGTGTGTCCGTGTGGTGTGTCTGCGTTGAGCTGTCACACACACGGCAGGATGTTACTTTCTTCCATATAGTGTTTTAAAACGGTGCCTCTCTCCTCTGTAAGCAAACACTGACGGCCCACACAAACACACACACACTCACATGCACATACACACACACACAAACATAAACACACGCACACACACTCCGGTACCATTACTAGGCCAGAGCACTTAGTGACACCTGACTATTTACTTTATACACTCTCTTCAAAGAGTGAGTGATGAGAGGGAGAAAGATCGAAAGAGAAAGCAGAGGGAGAGCAACAGGGAAATGGAGAATTTAAAAGAAAAAATGAAACAAACTGAAGATAGAGGGACACATAGGTGAAGAGGGAGAAGGAAAGAACTGAGAGGATGAGACAGGGATAGAGTGACAGACAGATGAAGAAAAATAAAAGACAGAATATGGGAAGAAAGAGCGAGAGAGACAGTTCATTATATAATTCAATAAGCAAGAAGACGGAGAACGCTCCAAAGCTCTTTGGTGAAATACAACATTGCTTTTGCTTTGCTGTCACAACAAGGAAGTTACGGCCGTCTTGCCCTGTTCTGGCTTTGTCTGTCCATCTGTCTGTTGCTGTCCCCATGTTCCGCTAGCTGAATAATTTATAGCATCACAACATGAGCTGCCCCCACCCAGTTAGTCAGCCTCCCAGCTGATTTAAGACAACATAACATCAGCTGTAGCTAGTTGGATATTCACTCAGTCAGCGTGCAAGCCACACGGTCTGCCAGTACGCCAGTTAGCCAGTCGGCTAGTGAGCCACTTAGCAAGCCAGTTAACCTGCTGGTCAGTCAGTCAGTCATGCAGTCAGTCAGTCAGCCACACAGCTAGTCAGTCTGCCAGTCAGTCAGACAGTTGTTGGATCAACATATGGAGGCGATGTCTTAAGCGTTTCATTTATTTTCAGTGACAGCCAAACAACAAGTAAACATTCCCAGGATCCTTCCTGGCATACCGACACGCGATCTCATGAAATTCCACGCTGGTCAAGGTTTGCCCAAGTGCTAAAAGTCCTTTAATCTAACTTTTCAAAATTGAAGTATTGGAATAGCTGGAAAATAAGCCTGTTGTGTGAGGAAGTGCTTAAAAAGACCTTGACATAAATAAAAAAAAATGTTCTCAGTGTTTGACAGAATGCAAGTCAAAATAGAAAAGAAGACGACATGCAGTGTATTCTGTATGTAAGCAAAGAGCCGAAACAGGCCCATTGTGCGTGTGTTCAATTCAGTTCAATTCAATTCAATTCTGTTCAATTCAGTTCAATGCACTGAAGCATTGCAATACGGTTATCGGTTAAATGGTCTAATTCCACTAACGTTAACATTGAACATTTGAACCTATGATTTAAAGAACTGATGGTTGTTAAATGTAGCAAGGTTCACGGAAATGTTTCTTGCTTTTGTGTGGGGTCTTTATGAACAAATGAAAAAAAAGTGCTGGAAAAAGTCACTGAAAGTCCACAGAGTAGAAAAGTTTTCGACTTGTGAGTCTGTCGTGGGTTGCTGGCCAACATCAGTGGAGGTTTTCCAACTTGATATTTGCATATTGGGTTGGTAATTGCGGCATGGGGGAACCAGTTATCGTTGCATTGGCTGATTTTCCAGTGTTATTGGACAAATGTCTACAAGTCCACAGAGACATCAAGAGCAAGAGTTTGTGCCTCAGGTTCATGAAGTTAGTGAATCGGTTTTGAGAACAAATGATGAAATTGACCATGCACTTTTTTGACATTTGAATGGGACGGACATAAACAGAGCCTTTTCTCTTGTAACTGGAGCAATAGTCTTCTACTACAGCAATCCCTGGCTGAAATGCACATACAATAGACAGGTACTGCAAGTTGATAACAGCTTAACTTAATTTAACTTAAATGTATATTACAAATTAAAACACAAGTCGCTGCATTTGCTGTTTGTTGTTTCGCTTTTTTTGGCAGCAAGTGGAAGGACTGTTGTCTGATTGTTGCCTGCTTCCATGGCAACCATCGCTTGCTAGAACATGATGATGTGGTCTAGCGCTGCGAGGTTGCGATGGCCCTCTAAATGGTTTCTCAAAGGTCTGTCGCTGATCCCTCCCTGTCCCTCGAGCCCATTAGACAACCGCTCAGCCACACACTCAGCCAGCCAGCTGATTTAAAACATAAAATACTCTGTTCCCCCCCCAAGATTCCCGACAGAGAAATCGTATCATAAAACCAGGCACATCAGAAAGGGGTTTCTAGGTTTGGGACTGACTCATTCATATAAACAGCTCCAGCCTCCACCGCTCGCACATCACAGCAGTAACATTATGTAAACTCACTTGTGCGGTTGATTTTTTTTCCTTAAAGCTACAAATGATAACAGAGGTCTTAAGCGGCAATGTTGTGGGTGTGGGTTGGGTTATGAGGCCAAGTCCATTTGGTTTGGGTTGAGGTCGGTGTGTGTGTGTGTGTGTGTGTGTGTGTGTGTGTGTGTGGTTAGGGTGGAGAGAGCTTAGAGAAGAGAAAGCTGTCTCAGAAGGTCACCAAGGCCGCAAAATCTCCCACTCCTACTCTCTCTCTCTATCTTTCTCTCTTCAGCTTCGGTTTTCTCTCCTGACCAAATAAACTCTCTTTCTGATTCACTGGGTCTCTCTGTGTGTGTATCTCTCTCTCTCTCTCTCTCTCGCTCTCTCTCTCTCTCTGTCTCTCTCTTCAGCTTCAGTTTTCTCTCTTCTGACCATAAAAAACTCTCTTTCTGATTCACTGCGTCTCTGTATGTATCTCTCTCTCTTTCTCTCTTCTGACCAATAAACTTCCGATTCACTCTGTCTCTCTCTGTCTCTCTCTCTCACTCTAACAAGCTGATAAGGAAGGCTAAGTGTCTGAATTTGAGTGCTGTGTTCCCATTTGCTGCCACACAGCTATGTGTGTCACTAGCATCTCACTGCGCTGCTGTTGTAGGAAATCCATCTATCTTCAATTGTGGTGATTTTCTTCATCTATAGAACCTTCATTTGAATCCTGGAGAACACGTTGAGGGCAGGATCCGAGTTACAAAAACCAAACAAAACAAAAACAAAACGACAATGAAAGACATCAATCAAAGCAACTGCATTCAAGTAAAACCAAATTCCTAATCAAAAACTTGAAATGCTTCAATGTTGCAAAGATGCTTCAAGATACACTGTAATTCATGAATGTGTGGCATTAAATTAAAAAGCAATCTTCAGTCGTTTAACTGAATCCAAAAATATCTGTTGAAATGTTTAAAACCCATCTTTTTATCCTGACTTTCCATTGATTTTATTGTTTCTATCATCTCTTTCTGTATATTTTATGTTAGTTTGCTTTGGTGTTCTTTTATATTGTGTTCTTGTAACAAAATGTTGCTTTTACATTGGGATTATCCCACTATACTTATCTTGCTGTCGTTCTTTTTGTGAAGCACTTTGTAACCCTTAGTTGCGCAGGATGCTGTATAAATAAATCTTACTTACTATTAATGTAAGAGCTGAATGGCAGCATCAAAGGAACTTAAGGCTGGAGACAGCTGCATGTCTATTTCATCTTCATATTCCAGAACTGAAAGGAATATTGCCTCCAGCACCTTCTTTCTACCAGATATGAGAAAGCAGGTTATGTTTCTGTACAAGTAACCAAGTTTCATCCGCAACTTTCTGACTAGATTATATCGCTTTTGAAAGTGAATTTATCGTCAATTCAGATTCCTAATTATTCATAATAAGGGGCATGTTTGATTTGAATACCATCTGTTTTGAGTGGAACAGTTACTTGTTCAGTTCAGAAATTTCTGGGTGACAATGTGAAAGAATTCCATCGCTGTTCTTTTCTTCATTTCTGCAAAATTCACTTTTTGCAGATCCATTTTCCTCCATCAACAGCGTTTTGTGTCTTGTCTCTCTACATGTAACTAGTTAGCTTCCTTCTAACTGCTTTGTGTATGTAACATATGTGTGTGTGAGTTAACTTAAATTAATTATCACCCTTGTAGGTGAGATTTCAGTTGTTTGACACTCAAACGCACAAACAGAAACACACACACACACACACAAAAACACACACACACATTCAAGGGCATGTTATGTGTCCTGAATTTCCACAAAGGCAGAATAACAAGGTCTGAGTGGATTCTCTGTGGAGCGAAGATAGCCACACAAACACACACACACACTCTCTCTCTCTCTCTCTCACACACACACACGCACACACACACACACACACACACACACACACAGATTGGTCGCCTTCAGCCTTGCTGAGGATGAGTGAAAAACAGGAGTGAGTTCTCTCGTTAGATTGATGTGCATCCCTTCCCCTCAGGCAACTTGTTCTACACACACAAACACACACATACACATACACACACACACACACACACACACACACACACACACACGCACACACGCACAGACACACAGACACAGACACACACACCAATTGATATCTATTTCCTCTCCCTGGGCAGCTTGTTTTTGTGTGTATACAGAAATACACAAACACACGCGCACACACGCACACACACACACACACACACACACAGACACACACACACTCAGGGGACCCGTGCTACATCGCTGGGTAATGGAATTGTCTTGTCTCCTTGCAGACGGATCGCAGTAGAGGAGGTAAACACGTAGCGCTCCAGCTCCTCGGGGACTTCCTGTTTAAACCAGGAAGTGTTTGGCCCCACATGTAAGGCCAGAGCCGGCTCCGCTCCACTCCGGCTACGTTTTAATTAGTCTTGTTGGTTGTGCTGGTGCTCGGTCAGTCATGACCAATAGGAACAGTACCTGAGTTCTGGCAGGTAGTCTGGTAGTAAATAACATGCTCCATGCATGACAAGTGAGAGAAATTAATTTCCCCGCAGCAAAAAGATTACATGAAGAAGACATGACTAGAAGCAGCAAGTAGCTTGACATTGAAGTAGTATGGTGGAAAATAAGGGTGTGGAGGGTGTGGTGGTGGATACATTTCATCCATAAATTAGAAGACACTGCACATCCCAAATACTTTTAAATCGGTGCTGGTATGAAGGAATTCAACTTGAGGAAAATAGGAATAATGTATAATGCAGCTCCCCTGTTTTATTAATTATCCCACACCAGAAAAAAGGCAATGTTTCACCTTATGCAGAGGGCTTCATCAGGCAGATATACAGTATTTACCTTCAATTCACAACTCCCCCTAACCCTCCCCAACCCTTAACCATGACCGAACCTTACTGTACCTTTAACTAAATCTCTTTTAGTTGTCTAGCCTTAACCAAAGTTTCAGTTGCCTAACCCTAACCCTACCCTTAACCTTAAGCAAAGTTGTTTTAGTTGCCTAACCCTAACCCTACCCTTAACCTTAAGCAAAGTTGTTTTAGTTGCCTAAACTTAACCGTTAGCGAACCTTTTCATGTGAGGAACAGGTGGAAAATGGAGTGTCCAATTCCTGCTTTTGTTACATAACCCAGTTCACGGTGGAGGAAGATAATTTTCCTACAGGGATCAATAAAGTATCACATTATTCTGAAAATATGAAAAAAATATTAAATTAAGCCATCGTCTGTCTGGATGAATCTGCATGGGAATTTTAATGGTGTAAATTGAGCCACAGTCATGCACTTCTCCAGTTTTCCATTCAGCAACAGCTTGGTTTCTGCTTTGTGTAAAAACACTCACATATCCTTGCTTTGGATGAATTTTGATTTTTTGAAGTTTTTATGAGAAGGAAACAGAAATACTAACTGAACTCTTTCTTTTTTCAGTGGATTTACAAGCTTGGCCCATGCTGGCAAAATATAACTTTTTTAGATTTTTGCGTCAGTTTTCCAAATTTTGCTCAGCAGACCTTGTGTTTTTCTGGAGGAACTGTCCGTGTCTCAGCCTTAGGAGTCACATTCATCCATTCTCCCTCTTCAACCGTGTCACTGCATTTCTCTCCTTCTCATCCCTCTCTCCACAACTGTTTCTCCTCTTTTATTCCGCTCCATATCCCCAATTTCTTCCCTTTTTTTTTTTTTTGCTCTATTTGCAGAACAGCCTCCCATCACTTTATTGTAGCAGACAACCATAACAAATGGGAAAATGGGCCCGGTTTAAGAAGTCAATGGGAAGCCATGAGGGAAACTCAAACAGATATATAAAAAAAAAGAAACATTGTGTGCTTTGGCCTCTTTGTATCCATTGGGCATCAGGAGTAATCTGGCAAGACAGTTTGTTCTCCCTCTCTCTATTAATGCTGTTGTTTCAAGGAAAGACAGCCTGGTACAGGTCAGTAACCAGAGAAAGGCCGAGGAAACTTTGGGCATCGAACACGCAAAATGTGTAAGATGTTTTGGACAAGAAGGTCCATCCAACATCTTAAGACCATATGTGTGTTTTTGTTGTGCTTTAGATTACAGATCACATTTTCTACCATTGGACTGTAATTATCAATCAGTAACAAAATATAATTTGGCCCAGTCTGCTTCTGGTTTGCAACCAAAAGGCCGATCATTCATCTGATTATCTGCTGGTCAGACTGTTGAATTTGGACACAACTTCAGAAAAATGAACATAGAAAGAGAAACAGAGGAAAAACCAGAGTCCAGCTTCCCTTTTGCTGTGTTTACAGTGAGACTTTTGTGTGGGAGAGATAGGGGAGAACAAAAATGCAATACGGGATACTGTTATATTAAAGCTAACAGGGTCGAAGATAGACTGTTTTATTTTCTTAAATCGAATGGTGAGCATGGTATACATTATTGATTGTCAAACTATATTTCCCGGTTTGAAAATAAATTAAATTTCTTGTCTCCTAAAAGCTGATTTAACCGTGTGCTCGGTTTAACTCAGCGCAACGAACCTAAACTAAAGTTACAAGCTGGATTTTCCACGGGCCAGCACCACACACACACACACACACACACACACACGCACAAATACATCACCTCCACATGAAAGTTCCTTTGAGTTAAAATAGGTCCAAGCTAGGATTTCAAAGGCAGCTTTGTGGATCAGCCGACTCAGTCTTTTCTCAACACTTGAGTCCAGCAATTTGGTATTTTTCTTGTTTTTACATCATTCTCTGTCTTATCCCTCCAGCCTTCTCTTCATCCATCTCTTTCTTCCCCCGTATCAATTTTTCCCTGACTATTATTGCTCTTTCCCTTGTCCGATCTTAAAAAAATTCTTGCCCGATCCCTTGGTCTCTATCTCATTCTATCTCTTTTCTTTCTCCTCCACTAATCCTCTTATACCTCACCCTTCTCTATCCCATGCTGCACATTACTTTGTTCTCTCCTTGTCATCTTTCCCCCTGTAGTTTGGTGTGTATAAGCATCCATAGCAAGTCGTGAACTGCGGCTTTATGCTGTAAGTGAGGTCCTGCTGTCCTTATATCATGTGTCAGTATTATATTATGGGACTGTAATCTGTATTAAAGGACAAATCCACCGTCGGATACTCTGACACTGTTACCCACTTTCCCTCAACCTGCCTTGTTTACTTCCACTTAAGTTAATTATTTCCTACGTTTCCCAGAATGACTTTCTTCAACCACCAGACTACGTGCATGAACTTGTTGCATTCAATCAAAGTTGGACGTATGAGAATAGAAATATAGCTAGCTAACTAGTTCATGAACATTGGGGACTGTGTCTGTGATCGCGGCCACGCCCCCTTTCTCAAAACGCAACCTGTCATGCCGCATTGCATTCTGGTCTCTCTCCTGCTCCTGTGGGTGGAGAAATTGGTCTCTCTCCTCTTCTACGATGGATTTCTCCCTGTATGATTGTTGAACGTCTCTTGGTGCAAAATGGCGGCTCTAGAAAGAAGCCCTCGCTCTTTTATTCTGAAGGACTGACACCAAAACCTGACGTTTACCGTTGATGTTTTAGATCGCTGAAACATTTTCTGATATCAAACTCCATTGTAGCTGCTGGAAATATCTAGACATGACGTCACGTCGTCTAAATTTGACCAGTTTTCCACGAGAAGAAGTAAAATACACTCAACAAATAACAAAATGGACCCAGAAATGCCAAGTACATCACCCATAGCTGTGTTTCAGAATGGATTTTTTCTTAAATATTGGACAATTTCCAGTGCAGTTTTTGGTATTTGGTAATTAAAGTGATCTCATCTCTTCTCCTTCAATGAATCCCTCTTCCTCTCTCTTTCTTCCTACATGCCTTTTTCCTCATCTCCGTCTTTGTGGGCCGTTTCCGAAATCATATCGCATCTCTCCCTCCTTCTCTTTCTGTCACTCCTTCAAGTTCAAGTCCATTTTGTTGTCACACAGCCAGAATTTGTTCCAGTAGAGATGAGAGAAACACTCTGCATGTTGTCTTGTGTTTACATTCAAAGTGCAACAATGCATACACATACAATATGCATACAAACAAGTCCCGGGACATGAAACATAACTGTGGAAGTGCTTGTGGTAAAGGGGGAGTTTGTCGTCCCAACCCTCCTTCTTCTTTAACCTCCCTAATCCCTCTCTCTTCCTTTCTATTTCACACTTCCATGTAAATGTCACATACTTTAGTTCCTCCTTTGCTCACGTCTTTCTCTCCATTTCTCTCATATACCTACTCTGATCTCTCATTTTCTGATCTCTCCCTCCCTCCGTCCCATCAGACATCAGATCCTTCCCTTCCCGAACCTTCTCTCCTTTTTTTTTCTCCCTCTCTCCCTCTTCTCATCTCTATTCGCATCACCCCTTCCCACCCTTATCCTGCTTTCCTCCATCTTTGCATCCTCACATCTCCCTCTGTGAACCCTCTCTCGATTCCTCATACGTTCATAGATTATTGATCCTTGCATTCACACCTTTAAAATGGTGCGTTATGTCTCATGGGGGGGCAATAAATTATTTTGTTTGAGTTATTAATCATTGATTTTAAAAGTTTTTCTGAAACCAAATGAGCCTGGGTTCATGGCGTTCGGTCACATAGGTTTCTCTCTCTCTCTCTCTCTCTCTCTCTCTCTCTCTCTCTCTCTCTCTCTCTCTCTCTCTCTCCCCCTCTCTTGCTCTAATTACCCATCCAGAGGTAGTGGAATAAACCGACTTACTGTATTATTATCTTGTCTCCTCTGTTCGCTCTGCCTTCCTTGACTTGACACGCAGCAAAATAGAAATGTCTGCACTGTGTGTGTGTGTGTGTGTGTGTGTGTGTGTGTGTGTGTGTGGTAGGTGTTGTTGCTTGCGGGTGCATTTTTGTGTGCTTAATGTAAATGTTGCTGTCTGTCACCGTGTGTCTTTCTCTGTGTGTGTGTGTGTGTGCATGTCTGAGCTAGTGGGTGCATTTTTGTGTGTATGCGTGTGTGTGTGTGTGCATCTGTGCCTGACTGTCACTGTGTGTTTTGTGTCTGTGCCAAGAAGGTATAGGCCTGTTCCCTCTTGATTAGTGTCCAGTGAAATAGAAATTTCTGGGTTGTCTGTGCCCATTTACGAGTGTGTGAGTGTGTGTGTGTGTCTGCGAGTGTGTATATGTGTGTATGTGTGGGAGTGTGTGTGTGTATGACTGTGTGAGAAAAAGAGACTTTGACCAGAAAGTATTCCCCCTGGCTCAGTGTCCAGCAGTGAGGTTGAGCAGTTTGCTCCATTGACGTCAAGCAACTGAGGAATGGTCAGATATCCATGAAAACATACTCATCGTCCATGACTGTGTGTGTGTGTGTGTGTGTGTGTGTGTGTGTGTGTGTGTGTGTGTGTGCGCCTGCGAAAGAGATTCAAATGTCAAATGTTTTGAGAGGTAAAACTGTCCACTCCCGCTGGCCCTTTCGCCCGACTCTGTCATATCCACTCAGTGTTCTGTGTCCCCGACCCAAACCCAAACCCTGCAAGAGCTGCAGACCTGGACACGGTCCAGTCTTACAAGGATTTTTTCCTCGTCTCTCTGTCTTTTTGGACACTTTGAGAGGACACACACTCACACGCACACGGCCACTTGGCATACACACAAATCAATCAATGCAAACACATTTTGACATCATACGTATATCGTGTCCCCTTAAAGTGATGCTGAACTTTGGTAGTACCTTGGGTTGTGTAGCTTCCTGGACATGATAAAACCCCAAAATCAGCGATTCTCTGTTTTCTTTTGTTCCGGTAGAGACGACTGGAGAATTACATTTTTTTTTCTGTCTCCATTTACTGCCATTGTATGGAGGAACAGTCTGAAAATCACACTTCTAGCACATAAACGAAAGCGAATAAAGCAGATTCTGACAATGTATCATTCTGCTGATTTTTTTTGAGTGAATCACTTTCTTTATGTTATTAAATCAAAAAGTGTAACATCTAAATGTGGTCGGAAGAATTTCAGTGTTACACTTGTTCAAACTGAAAGGTTGGATAAGGTCAGAGAATCACCAATTTTGGGGTTTTATCATGTCCAGGAAGCTACACAACCCAGAGTACTACCAAAGCTCAACATCACTTTAAAGCATAAATTTCGACCTGGATCCTGTTTTCTCATCAGCTTCCATTGTACCGATCAATCTTGACCAATCTCTTCACTTGCTTCACTACACAGCTACTTACGTGAGTGGGTGCTGTTCTCTAGTACAGTCCTATATGACCAATGAACACCCCCAAAGGCCCAAAAGCACCTAAAGCATGTATTTTTCCACATATTAACCACTAAAAAAAATGTGAATGATCTAAAGTCAAGCCTTTCTCGCACAGTTTTGATGTTAACGTAAACGTGCCACATGTCACGTGCTTCATCATAAAAGTTTAAATTCTACCACAGGAAAAGGCAGGCTTTACCATTATGAAAGAATATTCATGCTCTCACACATTATTTTTTTCTATTGCACACTTTTTGGTTTTCTCTATTATCCTTTAGATATCCGTTGCTTTTCCATAAAACCTGGAAATAGGGAAATGAGGTGTAATGGTCTTTCTTTTGTTAAGCATCCCTTGACTCCCATCTGCAAGGCTGCTCACACACAGGGAGTGTAATGAGCCTGTAGAAGTGTGTGTGTGTGTGTGTGACAGAGAGAGAGAGAGAGAGAGTAAGGGAAAATGTATGTGAGAGACAGAAAGAGAAAAGGAATGGGTATATGTGCGAGAAAGATAGAGCAGAGAGCCAAATGTACGTGGGTGTGCGTGTATTTGTGTGTGTGCAGAAATCCAACACGCATATGTGCATTCACGCATCTGTGTGTGTGTGTGTGTGTGTGTGTGCGCATGCTCGCAGTATGTGCACATGCATTCGTCTCTGCATATATCCTTATGTGTGTAATGGACTAGGCCTAACATCATTTCACGCTCCAGGATAAAAGTGACTCCTCTATTTAGTCTATTCAGGCCATTTCTATACCATCTGACACAAACTAATCCACTCCGCCGAAGGAGAATGGGCCTCACTCACACACTGACTTATTAAACTGGTGATAATATTGCCGGCAATACAGATAGATTGTCGGCCTTTTAAAAAGTGTTTAAGTGTATGGCGAATTTCGCTGCTCCTTGCTTCTATAAGAACAGGAAAAAAGAAAGGAGGGGTCGCTGGAGTCCTACTGGTTATAAAGACTTCATCTTTTAAAGGGCAACGGCCATTCAGCAGCCTTTTGTCCTGCCGAGGAGTCCTTGAGCAAGACACTGAACCCCTACAGTACCTGCTCACTCACTAATTTGGTCCGGTATGAGAGATAAACCCAGGGAATTAATGCTGCTGCCGATGGAGTGTTAGGTAGAGTAGATGTTTAATTAGGTGTTATATATATATATATATGAAGTACCCCTACAGTCGCACAAGTAAAACTACTAAAAATCTAGTCTGGTGGAAGTAGTACATCTACAAGTAGTAGTAGTAGTAATAGCATTAGTAGTTCTAGTAGTGGTAGTAGTTCTAGTGGTAATAACAGCAGTAGGCCTATTTGTAGTGCCAAAAATAAAGGTGGTAGTGACAGTAAGAGTAGTAGTAGTAGGAGTAGTGGTAGTAGTACTAACAGTCATAGTTGTATTAGTACTAGTACAAGCAGTAGTGGTGTTAGGAATAGTGGTAATAGTCTAAGCAGGAGCAGTATTAGTAATAGCTTACTATTGGTAGTATAAGTTGTAGTGATACTACTAGAAGTACTCGCAACAGTAGTGGTAGGAGTAGTAGCAATAGCAATATAATAAATTAAAAATATAATTTAGAGTAAAATAGATAGTAGTCGCAGTGGAAGAAGTAAACCTACTAGTAGTAGTAGCATTAGCAATTCTAGTAGTGGTAGTAGTTCTATTAGTGGTGATAGCAGTAATAGTTGTAGTGCCAAAAATAAAAGTGGCAGTAGTAGTAGTAGGAGGAGTAGAGGCAATAGTAGTAGTAACAGTCATAGTAGTAGCAGTACTAGTAGAAGCAGTAGTGGTGTTAGGAGTAGTGGTAATAGCCTAAGCAGGAGCAGTATTAGTAATAGCCTACTGTTGGTAGTAGAAGTTGTAGTGATACTACTAGAAGTAAGACCAACAGTAGGTGGTGGTGGTGGTAGTAGTAGTAGTAACAGTCATAGTAGTAGCAGTACTAGGAGAGGCAGTAGTGGTGTTAGGAGTAGTGGTAAGAGTAGTAGCAACAGTCATAGTTGTAGTAGAACTAGAAGCAGTAGGAGTAGTGGTAATAGCCTAAGCAGGGGCAGTATTAGTAATGGCCTACTGTTGGTAGTAGAAGTTGTAGTGATACTAGTAGAAGTAAGACCGGTAGTGGTCGGAGTAGTAGCAGTGGCAGTAGAATGTCTCTGTCTCTGATAAATGCCCAAATAAGGGCATTATCATGCTTTGGAGGAGACGGAGTAGCAGGGAGACGGAGCCGGAGCTGCTGTCCTGCTGGAGATGTCTCAATTACACCAGCTTGTTGCTCCGGCCTCTGGGGACCAAGCAGCTGTGAGCCTGGACTGTGGCTAAATGGGATAGTCCCAGAGGACGGCTATACTCACAGAACACAACGGCATGGGAAAAGAGAGAGAGAGAGAGAGAGAGAGAGAGAAATGAAGGATAGGAGGCAAAGGGAAGGGGGGGTTAACTTGACAGCTGCATTGTAAAGATGATATACAGGACAGTGAGTTCTTAAAGTAATGGGAGTGAAACATACATTTGAATGAAACAAATACTTTTTGGAGCTCGCTGTCGCTGTGCGTATAGAAATATTCCTGCTGGGAACGTTTCGGAAAACAGTCAAGAGAGAGAGCAAAACGAGGGATATGTGCAGAAAGAGGGAGAAAGAGGGAGAGATAGAAAGATACGGGAGGTAAAAACTCCTCTTGTGTTTTGTTTATCCAGTGTTAGGGTAAACAAACACTGCCCTTTGGATGCTCAAACACACACACACACACGCACACACACACACACACGCATATTGCGGTGGGCGGATGAAAGGAGGCTCACACAAACATAGCTCCTGTGTCGATTGAGCCGCTCTTATTGTGGAAAAACACAGAGATGTTAGTCTTGGCTGGACAAGAATGTGGGCTGTATCGGTGCTTTGTGTGTGTGTGTGTGTGTGTGTGTGTGTGTTGAGTGCATGTATGTGCATGTGTGTGCTCCGATGAAAGCTCACGCTTGCTGCTTATTTGTGCAGGCTTCACTTCAAACAGTCAGCGCACACACATACATGCAGGCATACACACACACACACACACACACACACACACACACACACACACCTCTATAACAAGTCTAATTTACAGTTTGAAAAAGTGTGAAGCTGGCTGTTTTTGGCACATTTAGAGTTGTACATCTAAGGATCTGTACGTGCATGCCATCTCTACCTCCTTCTTCCCATCACTCCTCTCTCACTCTCTCCTTCAACTTCAGAAGTCTCTTTATTCAGGCTTCAGCAGCCAATATCATTCATCCATCAGGTGTGTTTTTTTTTCACATCACAGAGAGTACCTGCTTGTCTCATAAATTTGCCTAGTTACCTTTCAACTGTCTGTGGGGGCAAATCACACAGAATCACACAGAATCACACCGAGCACAGCGCCGCTGTGAGGTTAAAACTTTGGACTCAACTTTGGACTCACGAAACTCAGATCGATTTTTCTCTTTGATTTCAATGTGTCTTTGAAAACATTCAGTTAGCTTTGAAAGCGTTTCATATGTTGAGGATGATATAAGCTCTCAGTGAATTTCCAGGTAAAATCTAGGTATTGTTCAGAAGACGATTAAGTCACAGAGTGCTGCTGATATGGACGCATTCTCCATTTTCACACTTACAGTAATTCAAACAACAGAGTTTACATTCCCTGACTAAGTTTTAAAAGTTGACAAAGGACACAAGAGAAAAGAGAAACAATTCCATTTGATTTCCATATGATTTACCATGATCCATTAAACTAGGCTGCAGTTTCCCAACTAACTCCAATTACAATAAAGTCTTCATCATTCACATTACTGTTCTGAAGACATGTGAGCAGTCAAATGTGTGAAATCAGTTTTGACTGTCTGAATGGGATAATGCATCTGGAGGAGGAAGGGGAGAAACATTCACATTTGGGTACAAACATCCTGCAGCCCCTTGATCAAAACATCCCCACTGATTGGCACTAATGGGGGATCTTGTGTGTAAAAAAAATTGTCAAAACTTTAATTTCATAGTCAATGATTTTAGAATAAGAAAACTAATATTTTGGGAAAAGGTTGTGGAAGGACGAGGACACGGCATTTAATTTTTAAATCTCAGTGGAAAGTGGCGTGGGACTTTGGCCTTTCTGGTGTGAACCGGGTAAATTGTGCTTATGGTAATTTATTTATTTATTAGTTTTCTTGAACATTGTTGGGGTGAAGAACAAACATGGAGGAGAGATTAATTCGTGAAGCAGCCACCCTGCCCAATCCGAAGCACCAACAATCCGTTCAACACCTTGTTAATGGAGAGAGAGAGAGAGGGAGAGAGAGAGAGAGAGAGAGAATGATAAATAATTCAATTTTACGTTCACAGCCACGCAACACTTTTCCTCTGTCAGGCATTGTTAACAGGTGTGTGTGTGTGTGTGTGTGTGTGTGTGTGTGTGTGTGTGTGTGTGTGTGTGTGTGTCACTGTCAGGTATTGCCAATAGGTGTATTTGTGCATTTGTGTATGCATGTGTGTGCATGTACCATTGCTATATAGGCGTGTGTGTGTGTGTACACGTTTATGTGTGTGTGTGTGTGTGTGTGTGTGTGTGTGTGTGTGTGAAAGAGAGAGATTAACACTATCAGAGAACTCAGAAGAGAAGAGAAGAGATGAGAAATAATTCAGATTTGTTGGGTGCAGGATCTCTGGAGGGGAAAGTGATTGTGTGCTAATCAGAGAGAAAGATGAAATAATCAAAGCAACGCTACAGTCTGCTGAGTCTGTCTTCGTCTTTGCCTGAATCTCCATTCTCCTTTCACTTTCTCGTTTCTCTTTCTCTCTCCCTCCTTCTCTCTCTCTCCTTTTCTGTCTGTTTTTATCTTTTTGTCTCTCTCTTCCCCCTTCCCTCTCTTTCTCTAAACCTGTCTGTCTCTCCATCTGCTATGTCTCTCTTTCACACTTCGTTTTAGTCTTTCTCCCTCTCTCTCTCTCTCTCTCTCTCTCTCTCTCTCTCTCTCTGTGTGTCTCACTCTCTCTCTCCATATCTCTGTCTCTGTCTCTATCCCTCTCTCTCCATAGCTCTCTCTGTATATGTCTCTCTTTTGTCTCGCACATCTGATACGATTTGGATATTTTTTTAAAGCCTGAACATCAAAACAACAACACAACACATGGAATACAATTTGTTTTCAGGTCAGATTGAAAACAACAGTTTCCACAATCTCAGAAAAAAAATGCAACACATTCTGACCACTCAGCTCAGATTTCGATTGTTTTTGTGTTTTTGTGTTTTGGGGTACTTGACATCACATACTGCGACAAGAGCAGGCAGCAACAAACATGGAGGAGAGACTAGTGGAGCCTGGACACATGAAGAGGTTTTATATCACATACCAGCCTCCTCTGTTGTTGACATTAGTTCATGTGATGAGTGCGTTTCTGCACCACAAATACAAAATGGCGTCATAAAAAGTCAGAATAAGCGGCAGCGAAACTTCCATGTTGCAGAACCCAGACTTGTTGGACAGAAAACACGGCCGTAGTCGGCATGACTGCATCGTTACCATGACAACCAATGTTGTAATGACAGCAAATGATTATACTGTCTGTACACACAAATCTGACCTGGTCAATTGCAAATTACAATGTGGACAGTCAGCCTTAAAGATCAGATTTGAAAAACAAATCAGATTTGCCAGCTGTCTGCACACAGCCGAAGTCTGTGTCTTCCTCTGTGCTCTCTCTCTCTCTCTCTCTCTCTCTCTCTCTCTCTCTCTCTCTCTCCATCTCTCATCTCTTGCATGTCTTCACTATGTCTGTCTTTCATTCTCTCACTCTCTTGTCTTTCTCTGTCTCATCTCACTCACTCTCCATATATTTTTCTGTCTCTCTCACTTTATTGCTCTTTGTATCTACCACTTCTCTCTCTTTCTTTCTTTCACTCTCTCTCTCTCTCTCTCTCTCCATCTCTCATCTCTTGCATGTCTTCACTATGTCTGTCTTTCATTCTCTCACTCTCTTGTCTTTTTCTGTCTCATCTCACTCACTCTATATATTTTTCTATCTCTCTCACTTTATTTCTCTTTGTATCTACCACTTCTCTTTCTTTCTCTCTCTCTCTCCATCTCTCATCTCTTGCATGTCTTCACTATGTCTGTCTTTCATTCTCTCACTCTCTTGTCTTTCTCTGTCTCTTCTCACACACTCTCCATATATTTTTCTGTCTCTCACTCTATCTTTGTATCTACCACCTCTCTTTCTCTCTTTATTTCTCTCTCTCTCTATCTCTCTCTGGCGCACATTTTCTCCCTTCCCAATCATACATTAGATTTTCTCTTTTTTTTTTTATATGAAGCGTTAAATTGAAAAAAAAAATCTCTTGCCTCTGCAGCCCTGGTGTATCTTTTTAAAGCTTATTAAGATATCATTAACCTAATTTACTCCTGCTATGGGCACAGTTTCCCAGTGGTGTTTTATAGTATTGACTTACAATGGAAGGAGATGGCTGACAGTGTGAAAATGCTATTGGGAAATGCAGTCAGGATTATTAATGACATTGTGCTGTTGTACTGGGTATATTAGTGATTATAGTGGAGCAGCATGAGTCAGGACCATGGTGGGTGTCAGGAAAAAAACGCAGCATGGCAAAATTGAATAGAAAAAAGCTATTTTTCTAACAGAATAGCATCACATATGTCATTTAGCAGACAGCTTTTTCCAAAGAGTGTTGCAGAGCCATGACTGCATACTTTTTTTCATTTAGAATGGGGGATCCTATTGGGAAAAGACACAAATAGATTATATAGAGGGCTTTCAGGGGATGTAATGGCCCGTCTGGCGGCCATATTGGAGGTCCTCATCTCAACAACAATGGATGTTAACAGCTGATTGTGTTTCTAAATGTACAACTTGGCTGTTTCAACCTAGGCATGGTTACTTGATGTGCTGTTTTTGACATGAAACTGATCATTTCACCCCAGATAAATCTGATTGGTTTTATGTTTCGATAGTCATCTTGTTTGCTAAGTTGTCTAGGCTGTCTTGTTGTAAAGACATCTGATTAGCACACTAGCTAGCTTACCTAGAAGCTAGTGTTAATAGTGGCTAGCAGTTGCATGTTAACATTATTAGCAGCTGGTTTACGACATTAGCCTGCTAGTTATTTCGCTAACAAAGTCAAAAGCTAACTGTATATTTAAGCTAACTGACCTGACTCCTCTCAAGCTACAACTCATATTGCTTTGGAGTAGAGGGCAAGAGTTAAAGACAAGACAGTTTATCACAGTAACCTAAATTTGGAAACAAATCTACTTCATCAAAAAGCTCAGTTTTACTTATATCATTCCTGAATTGACCTACTCTCACACCACAACAATCTTTTTCAGGTATCTCTTTCCTTCTTGCCCCGTTGTTAAATATTTACTTTTACTTGAATACAGTCAATTCTCCTCCACGACGGCAGCAGACGTGGCTGCTAGAAGATTTGTGACACGACTGCAAAGTCTCTACTAGAGCATAATAGAATAGAATAGAACTTAATATAGCCTACCAGAGCTGCAAACAGTAAAGCTGTTGGATCGTGAGTGGAAAGGATCATAAGAGTACATGCAGGAATAAATTAGATACAGGGCGATCAAATAAACGACAGTACAGTATTAAGCTGGAGTCGGTGACACAAGGTGAAACGTTGTGCCATTTATCTAACAGGACGACGTCGCTCCTTCCGTTCCTCCAACTAGTCTTCCGTTTCCCTCTTCTGTCCATCTTTGCTCTCTGTTGATAATGATCTTGGCAGGCCACAATGAATAATGTACACTTACCGTAATGGTCGGGAGAGGTTCGGAGAACACACACGCACACACACACTCTCTCACACACACACACACACACACACACACACACACACACGAAGGCCATGCATGTACATACACATTCATGAACACACACACAGGCCTGGAGGTATGTGCTCAGGCTAACACGCATTCACGCAAAGTCTTTCTCTGAAGGATGTATGTACACACATAAACACACACGCACACACACACACATAAACACACACGCACACACACACACACACACACACACACACACACCCTGTTTCTAGGATGTATGAGCACACACACACACACACAGCTGGGGGTAGTTCCCCCTCATCTTAATGATGGGCATCAGAGAGCAGAGAATGTAAATTATTAAAACATACAGCAATTAGAAACATAACACTCCCAGTGAGACATATACATGCACACTCGCATACTCACACACGATACACACACACACACACACACACACACACATGCACACACACACTCTTGGGGATGGACACACACACAGATTCACTTTAGTATGTAAGGCGCACACACATTCACATACCTCTGTGTGTACGCACATGTATGTATGTATGTATGAATTAATCCATCCACAGCCACACCCACTGGTGTACACACCCACACACACACACACACACACACACACACACACACACACACACACACGCACAGTGCGTTATTGCAGCCTATCTCTGATAGCGAGACATCAAAGCTAATTACTGGTGGTTTGGTCATTCATTTGACACAGAATGAAAGCATTTGACTTCCAGATATAACTTAATATTTCACTTTGTAATGTGATACGTCTTTGAAGATGAATATCTCCCAGACATTGCCCATACTTAAAAGCTGTTTTGAGAACATGTCCATGGTGTGTGTGTGTGTGTGTGTGTGTGTGTGTGTGTGTGTGTGTGTAACGAACCCAGAGGCCTATGTTAACAACGCCAATGAGGGCTTTACACGCTTAACAAGAAGTCTTAACAAAACTTAAAAGAGTTGATACACATGACATAACAATTTATGCATTTAGCTGATGCTCATTTCCTGAATTATTTACTATGAGAAAATCTATAGTTAACAAGGAGAATTAATGTAATAATTCACTCGAACAAGGTGGACACAATTCACTAAAAGCTTGATTTCCATTTATGTTACATCTAAAGATTTGGTATTGAGAGACAATGTGAAAATGTATACCAGCCACCAGCAAAAATAAAAATGTAACAGTCAATTTTTGACTGTTACTGATGAGTATTTGTCCTACACCACACTCCACCAATTACAGTGCGTTTTTGAACATGCAGTAAGGTTTTCCACACGGTTTAATCTGTGTTTAATCTGCATGTGACCCATCTAGGTTGCTTTTTTGAAACTTTTAGACCTCAGAATCACTGTTATTTATCATCTTTGAGACTTGTATCACACATGATGTTGACTTTAGGTCCCAATAGGCCAGAATGCAACTCAATTCCTCAACTGGATCTCCTGTAAAAGCAATTTCAGCACCTGTCTGTCTATCTATCTGTATTGTACACACCTGTCTCTATCAAGGGTCAGTTTTTGCCCTGCCATGTGCAGAGCCATCACGCCTCCTCTTCAGACAGCGTGTGGATCCTGTGATGCTCAGGTTAACGACGGGCTAACGTCTGACACCTCGAGCGTCAGATATCCTATTAGAAAAGGTATTAGAAGGAGCTTTTTAGACCCGCCCGCCGGTGTCATTACAGAATTCAATCTCAACGGTCGAGCTTGTTCCTCAGGCTCAGGATACATTTCCTCGGAGACCAGGTCTGCTGTCCATCGCAGTTATAAAAAAAAAAAAAAAAAAAAGAAAGGGAACGCTAAATTATTCATATGAGGCCTCTGCATGACAACAATTTTTCATAGCTTCAGATATCCATTGGATATTGGATGGGGGAGAGTTGCTGATTGTAAAATTCATAATGCAGGCTGTGGCAGTGTCAAGGGCGATGTGAACAGCTACTGAAACATGTGTCAGAGCCGAGCCGCCTTACATCCTCACTTACCCCGCTGACCTCAGAGGTTGAAGGTATTACAGGCCTATTGGAAGTGAATTCCCATGCAAAGCTCCAGCCATTAAAATGGGATTAATGGCCTCACGAGTAAATGGAACATAATTTATTCTATTACGCATCGGCGTCACAGGATAAAGGCACGGGTAAGGGTAATGTGATGCAGAATGCCATTATGCGTTTGATCTTTGATTGGACGGCTGATGAGACTTTCCTCCTTCATAAGAATGGCACAAATCCTTCAGTTGCGTGGTATTTCCCTTTAAGATGAAGTGCGACAGGATCAAAGCATGTGAACAAACTGAATATTGGATGTTTTTTTTTTTCCGTTAGTGACCTGACATAGCTAAGTAATGCGCTATTGTTGAGCTGGTGAAGCTTACTTCTGAACCAAGTTGTAGACGAAGGTACAGGTGCAGGACAAATGTGTTCTCTCTAACTATATGTCTTGCAGTGTATCTTTTGTACTGTAAGACTAGCACTGATTATTGTATATTTAAGGTATACTAAAATTATAAAAAGAGAGGAGATAGGCGTGCTCATCTGAATTCCAATGTATGTAGTAAGGTGATCTTTCGTTACAAGTCTTCATCATCAAACGCTGGGGGAAAAAAAGGAGAATTGTGCACTCCAAAAAACCAAGGCAGTCTTACTTGTATATTAAAAAAATGCCTTTATCCTCCTCTGCATGTCCAACAGAGGAGGATAAAATCATACAAGTGGGGATTTCTAACCCACACACCTCCTTGTTGGACATGCCAAGATAATAAAGGGAAATATACAAAGTAAAAGTAAAAGTGGGTTTTAAGACGATTCTTAAACAAACAGACCGAATCAGCAGATCTAATGTTTTCAGGGAGACTATTCCACAGTTTAGGTGCCGCTATGGAAAAGGCCCTATACCCAGATTTCTCGATTCATATCAAAATAAATGCCCCGGTGCTGCTATACAAGGCTGCTAAGTTTTACCTCCACAACACCTCGAGGCCTCGGTCCGGCCGGTGCAGCTCTCTCCCTTCCTTTGCGTCGATCTTGCTATCGCCGTGGCTCCGCCCATCCTCCGCCCAACTTCTTTAACTCCTGGCTCCCCGGCGGCGGGACGACCTTCCCGCTCCGTCACTCCCGCTCTGTCTCCCTGCATGAATTGAAAAAAATGTATCTCCTCAAGAACCGCTTCACATCCCGTCCTCCCCTACCTTCCACCTCCGCTTGCACCTGACCTTGCTCTTGTCTTAAAAGGAAAAAATAAAACATTCCTCTACCTGGCTCTTATGTTCTATTCATCGTACATCACTCTGGATCAGAGTTTCAGCTAAATGTCTATAATGCAAAATGCAAAAAAACAGGTAGTGACTGCCAACTTCAAGGCCTAATGCTTATTTGTATGAGCTGATGAATGTCATATCTCTTGTGTTTTCACATGCAAACATCAATGCATGTCAAATAGCCATGGGTGTAAAATAAAGATCTCTTCGGCATTCGTGATAATCATGTTGACTTAGTTTATTGACTTTATTTCAAACTAGCGGTCAAACAAATTGCAATGACGAAGAAATAAAAAAAACTTGCAGTGACAGGAGAAAGTAATCCATTTAATATGCTGTGTGTGTGTGTGTGTTTGTGTGTATGTTTGTGGGTGTATGTGCGCATACACACATGCTTGTGTGAGTGCGTGTGTGTGTGTGTGTTTAGGCACAAGCAATGATAAATGCATAGCAACGTCTGACTAACCCTAAACCCACATGTAAATTGATCTGTATATAATCGGACCGGGGAATTTCCCCTGGCAGTATCAAAGCCAGTCATTTACCCTTCACAGAGCGGTTACACACACACACACACACACACACACACACACACACACACACAGTGAAGCTAGTCATTCAGATGGCGGTCTTGCTGATGTGTGCCTTTTGGTTTTTGGGTCGCGTTCAAGGCTGATGTGTTTTGCCTCAGTGTTGTTGACTGTTTATAAATGGGATGCGTTCGTACGTCTGCACAGCTAATGATATGGCTGCTGCCTCTGGTCCCGTCACACAAACAGCCAGCCGCAAGCCGGAGGGAGGAGAGAGAGAGGAACTCACACTTATGTGTCTATTCTACTCTATTCTATTCTATTCTACCAGTCAAAAGTTGTGGACACACCACATTTTTCTTTATTTTTACTATTTTCCACATTTTAGAATAACAGTAAAGACATTAAAACTGTGAAATAACACAAATGGAATTATGCAGTGACCAAAAAAGTGTTAAACAAATCAAAATCTTATATTTTAGATTCTTTAAAGTAGCCGCCCTTTGCCTTGATGGAAAGGCAAAGGCTTTGGAAAGAAATTCACACATAGGATCAACTATACTATTTATATTTGTCTAAGAAACTAGTGTCAAGCATTTAAGCAGAAGCCTTTAGATCAAAATGGCTTTAAGATAATGAAAAACATAGAACATTCAATCAGGTGTGTCCAAACCTTTGACTGGTATTCTATTCTATTCTATTGTATTCTATTCGGTTCTATTCTATTTGGTTCTATTCTATTCTGGTAGGAGAAGACATAGCACTGGGTTATCATATCATCTCTCAAGCTTCAGATTTTATATTACACTGTCAAGGCTGCTGTCAGCTGTTATCACAAACATGTCAGTAAGAGAGAAGAGAAGAGAGAGAGAAGAGAGAGAGAGAGAGAGAGAGAGAGAGAGAGGGAGGATGAGATCACTGTTATCACAGTCAGTCATAGTATTGATTCCCACATCTTACTCCCTCTCTCTCTTTGCTTTCATGTGTCTCTCACTCTCTTTCTGTTTGACTTTTTCTTAGATCCATTTTCTCCCTCTCTTACCTCTGTCTTTCCCTCTATCCTATTTCCTGTGTCCTCCCTCTCTCTCTCTCTCTCTCTCTCTCTCTCTCTCTCTCTCTCTCTCTCTCTCTCTCTCTCTCTCTCTCTCTCTCTCCCCCTCTCTTTAAAGTGATTTAGTATCATGTGATTAATGATGGCCATTAGAAGCTTCAATATCAACGTGTCCAAGAGTTCACCGGATACGGTCCATGTAGCATCTGGCCATCCGTGTGTGTGTGTGTGTGTGTGTGTGTGTGTGTGTGTGTGTGCATCTCTGTGTCTGTGTGTTTCTGTGCCTGTGTGTGTTCACAAATTACCCATTAGCAAAAGCATTTTATCTGTATTTATGTGTGTGTGTGTGTGTGTGTGTGTGTGTTTGTGTATGTATGCTTCTCTGCTTTTGCTAATGGGTAATTTATGAACGTGCATACACAGGAACACAAACACACACACACACACACACATGCACGCACACGTGCGCACATCCGCACGCATGCCAGGGAGTTTATTAAAAATGTAATTAAGATTCAGCCACCTTGAAATGGCGCCACAGCATTTTGTTTACCGTCATCATCTCCAAATAATGAAGGAAGCTGAAAACAAATTCTGTGAAATCATGAAACAACATGGCCTCAAATACTCTTAAACCAAATTAATTACAAACTTATTTCTCTCAATGGCAGACGAGCAGCGGAGCCGCAAAATACAGAAAGTTGGCATCTGTGTTAATTGTGTTTAATAGCTGGGTAGAAATAATTTGTTTACATTCATATTAAAAAGATTATTGTTACATTCTCTCCGTTCTCCAAAATTTTTGAATTTCTCACACTCTCACTGCTAATATATTTGGCAGCAGAGTTCAAGAGATAGAATATCTAAGGCATGCAAGCCCAGTCAGAGGGTTTGTTGTTGTTTGTTTGTTTGTTTGTTTGTTGGTTTTATTCTTTAATCAATTTTAGTTGTGATTGTCTTTCTTTACTTAGAGGAAGTTATTTGTCAGTTATTTGGGAGTTACGGAAGTTATTTGTCTGATATGTGAAGTGGAATTGCCTTTCTTCACTGGATGAGAGATTTCAGTTGGAACATGATTACTTGCCTGAAGATCAGATCATGAAATAAGAAAGCGAGTGAAATCTCTTGAGAAACGATCAGCCTCCTGCAGGAGGATAAGTCTGACTTAAAACACGCTGAAATATCCCTGGTAAGCCCAAGAACAAGATAAAAAAAAAAAAAAAATGTTTGCTAAGCTTCTTTTTTTTTTATTCAATGTGTAAAACTCAGTGACAAAGATGATTTAGGACTGTTTTTAAACCATACAGGCTACTGTTCGAACGTCATAAAAAGCAGTTTTGTCCTCTGTGGGAGTCTGATAAGAGGATTTGGAAGGTTTAAGCCAACAATACTTTGCACATGCTATAAGCCCCGTATTTACTGTTCACTTTTTTTTACCTTCATCCCACTTTGCTTTGCCGTTTGTTATTTATTATTTATTTATGTTTTGGTTTTTTTCTTGTGGGATCACAGAGAAAGAGTTTGCAGGATTTGAATTAGGAAGAAGGGTTTTGATTTTCATTAGACGAAGGTGTAAACGAAGAATCCGCCATAAAACACTGTTCACATGTTGTAGATTTGTAAACAAAGCTACACACTAAAGAGACTCTGATCTGTGATGTCAAACCAATGTAAAGCTTGGAAATATGACAATGAATGCGGACCTATGACACATTAAAATTGTTTTTATTAAATTAAATCAGCATTAAATTAGAAGCGGCACTGTAATCTCCCTCAAAAAGTAATTCTTAAAGGGATAGCCAACTAAAATATGCGATTTCTCTTCAAAATGTTTTTTTTTTTTTTTTTGTCATTGTTGGGTGTGAAAAACAACACGAAACTGCCTGAATCTGAAGCAGTTTCTCCGCTGAGAAAAGCCGAACAGTTGATTTCTCCGTTTTGCTGCAGATTAAATCCAATCAGAACTCGACCTCAACACACCGCTGTCTCTCCGGTCTAGAGTGAAGCTCGCTCGTCCGAGGTTCGCAGCATTGTGTGTTTTTAACCACAAGAGCTACTCTATGCTAATAAAACATATTTTTGCTGGTGAATGTTTTAGTTCCAATTTTATTGAACTAACAGAGGAGTGTTTTGTGTAAAAGATTTGGAATTTATCAAGTTTGGCCGCTAAGCAGCCGCCGCTCTCTCTCTCTCTCTCTCTCTCTCTCTCTCTCTCTCTCTCTCTCTCTCTCTCCAAGCTCGCTCGCCCAGCAGCTCTCTGATCTGTATCACTATAGAAAATGCAACACCGAAAAAGCTCCATTTTATGATAGTTATTGAATGTTAGGAATGCTCAGACCTTTGTGGATGATGAACATAGAACTCAAGAGTGAGACTAAAGAAGAAAATTAACATTTTTAACTAGGTTGACTGTCCCTTTATTGCTCTCATATTGCCTCTTGCCATTTTGTCCAGTTCCTCCGCATGTTACCCTGAAGGAAACTTTTCTTTTCTGGCTATTGGACACAGCTGTGAACGCTCACTACCACTCACTGAACTCCCTAGAGGCGTAATAATAACATTACAAGGGTGAAATTCAGCAGTATACTCCTTTAATTCAATGGCAAACAGTTTGATGTCAACCTGAGCTGGCCAGTCCGCCACGCCAGCCCACCAGCCTCAAAGATTACCAGATTTTCCTCAAAATCGTGAATCCATGACATTAAAAGGGAGCTGTTTTAACATCATACAGCTGCCAATCCAGCTCCAGACATCCTAATCATGCCGGAAAAAACATTTAACAGGCCGTAAACTCAGATGCTGCCGTCTGTGAAAACCCCGGTATTTATCGGCTTTGCATGTGGTTTCCCATGATGCTTTACAGGAGCATCTTCCTCTTTTCATCCTTGTGACAGCACATCACTCTCGTCCTCCTCCTCCTCCTCCTCGTCCTCCTCCTCCTCCTCCTCCTCCTCCTCCTCCATTTCCTCCTCTCCTCCCTCTCTCTTCTCTAATTTTACCTCTGATTCAGTCTGTAATTGAATATTCCATCTGAAACGTAGACCCGTATCCACTTCCTTCAGCCACGTGGCGTTGAGGTATAATCTCCGGGGAACGCAGTAGCTGAGCAGAGTATTCCTTGGTTCAATCTAAAATGTGTTGGAAAATAAAAATTCTGCCTTAAATTAACCATTCGATATTTCAAAACCATGCTCTAGATCAAAAAGATAACTGTTTTTTAAGCAAAGGTCTTCAGGTTACTCATGACTTTAACAGTATTCAGTAATGTACTTTACTTTCATGACTGAAATCCATTTGTAAGAGCCTGTATTATTTATTTAATGGTGGACATCTCATTTTGGAATGGCAGTCTTCATGTGTTTGTTATGGATGTGTGTCTTCAGGTCAGCTAAATAAAAGTTTGATATCATGCCAATGGCAATAAATATCTATTCTAGTTCTATGACCACTGGTTAGGTCAAGTGTCTTTTTAGCCTTAAACATCCCCATTCTATTCTATTCTATTCTAATCACCAATGTGTGTGTAGTCCACTTTCCCTCAATCTGCCTCGTCTCCTTCAGTTAATGATTTCGTATTTTTCCCAGAATACCTTTCAACAACCCTCAGAGAACATGTGTGAAATTGTTGCATTCAGCTGTGGATTTTATGTTTAGGTGGAGAGAGTGATAGCGATAGCAGAGCGAAAGTTTTAACAGTTGAGAAAAAGTCTCGTCACGCCCCCTTACTCAAAACCCAACCTGTCTCTCTGCTGCATTGCATTCTGGTCTCTCTCCTGCTCCTGTGGGTAGAGAAATTGGTCTCTCTCCTCTTCTACGATGGATGATTGTTGAACGTCTCTTGGTGCAAAATGGCGGCTCTAGAAAGAAGCCCTCGCTCTTTGATTCTGAGGGACTGACACCAAAACCTGACGTTTACCGCTGATGTTTTAGATCGCTGAAACATTGTAGCTGCACTAGAAATATCTCGATGTGACGTTTGGCCAGTTATCCACAAGAAGAAGGAAAACACACCAACAGAAAACAAAAGAAATAAATAAATGAAAGCTACATCGCCAATAGCTGTTTTTTTTTAGGGTGGATTTTTCCTTTAGACGAGTCCAACACACAAAGTATGGGGAAGAGTCTGAGGTAGGAGAGACTAAAGATTACACTGGGAATTTATGGCAATTTTCACTTTTGGCCCCATATTTCTTCAACTAAAACCTTTTTATTCACCTCACTCCCTCCCTTGTTTGGTGTGCTTAGCCTTTGGTCTCTCTCTCTCTCTCTCTCTCTCTCTCTCTCTCTCTCTCTCTCTCTCTCTCTTATAAATGGTGCCAGAAATGGGGTTAAAAGGGGCCTGCTTGCTAACTACATTAAACAGAAGAATTTGCATGTTATCTTCTTACAGGAGACACACAGCGATGTGAACAATGAGGTTGATTGGGAGCTTTGGTGGCGAGGAGGCTTGGTGTTGAGCCATGGTACAAACTTGAGTGCTGGAGTGGCTGTCCTGTTCACTACAGGCTTGGGTGCCAGTATTCTTTCCCAGAGGGAGGTGTATAATGGCAGGCTGCTGTTGGTGAGGGCGAGTATTAACAATAAGGAGTTTGCTTTTATTAACATTTGTGCTCCAAATTCAGACAGGGAGAGGATAGCTGTGTTTGCACTGTTAAGGCTGGAGCTTTCAGGCCTTAATCCTGAGGCAGTGTTAGTATTAGGAGGGGGTTGGAACTGTACTCTTGATTTCACCATGGACAGGAGTGGGGTGGAGCCTCATTTTGCCTCTGCTAATATATTAAGGGACATAGTGCAATCTAATGATTTGGTAGACACATGGAGGATTAAGCATCCTGAGGGAAAGTAGTTCACATGGGTTAAGGTTGGGAGAGACAGAGTCAGTGCAGCTCGGCTTGACCGGCTGTATATTCTGCGCCATCATAGTAATGGGTTATGTAAGGCTGAGATATGTCGTGTTAGTTTTTCTGATCATCACTTAACTACTGCTCATCTGACTATTTCGTCAGGGCTGCGTAGGTCTGCCTACTGGAAATTCAATGTAAAGCTCTTAAAAGATGCTACTTTTTGCTCCAGCTTTCGAGAGTTTTGGGACAGATGGAGGCAGAAAAAAGAGTCAGTGGTGGGACGCTGGTAAAGCTCATATAAGGCGTTTTTGCCAGCAATACACTGCTTTTTCTTCTGCAGAGTCCAGGAGGGCGCTCATGAGACTGGAACATAGTATCAGAGAGATGGAGGCTGGGTTGGTGGGCAGTAATACTAGCGGGCTACAGGAGAATTTGTCAGAGCTTCGCTTTCTTCTTGACAGGGCAAAAGGTGCGCTTGTGAGAGCTAGAGTCACTATGCTGAGGGAGATGGACACCCCCAGCTCCTTTTTCTTTGGGTTGGAGAAGAAAATGGGTGAGGAGAGGCAAATGCGCTGTTTGCGCTTACCTAACGGCCATGTGACATGTGTAGTTGGGGAAATGCGGGATGAGGCTGTGCGTTTTTATTCTGATTTGTATGGTGCTGATGTGTGTGACTCTGTATGTGCTGATGTGTTGCTGGGGGATCTTCCCCAATTCTCACCTTCACAAAGGACTGAACTGGATGCTCCACTTACCTTTGATGAACTATCTAAGGCAGTCTCCCAAATGGCTCCGGGTCGTGCCCCGGGTGCTGATGGCTTGCCTGTCGACTTTTATAAGGCCTACTGGGACATTATTGGCCAGGACTTTTATAGCGCGGTGCGTGAATGCGTTGAGGCTGGGGAGCTGCCGTTGAGCTGCCGACGTGCAGTTCTGGCTCTTCTGCCCAAGAAGGGGGACTTGAGCAGTTTAAAGAACTGGAGGCCTGTGGCGCTGCTCACCGCGGACTATAAGGTGGTTGCCAAATGCCTAGCCAACAGACTGAACATGCACATTGGATCTGTGGTGCACCAGGACCAATCATATGGTGTGCCTGGGCGCTCCATGATGGACAACTTGTGTTTAATGAGGGACATGCTGGACTTCCCAACAATGTAACCTGGACTTTGGGGCTATCTCCTTAGACCAGGAGAAAGCCTTTTGACAAAGTTGACCATCTGTATTTATTCAAAGTGCTGTCAGGGTTTGGATTTGGGCCACATTTCACTGCAATGGTCAGAATGTTGTATACTGATGCCTCATGTCTTATTAAGGTGGGTGGGGGCCTCAGCAGGCCAGTACAGGTTGGTAGGGGTATTCGCCAGGGCTGCCCATTATCAGGCCAGCTCTACACCCTAGCAATAGAGCCTCTGCTGTGTCTGTTGAGGAGAAGGTTGAAGGGAGTGTGTGTACCTCAGTTAGGTCTAAGGCTGCCGGTCCGTCTCTCAGCTTATGCTGATGATCTGACCTTATTGGTCAGGGATGGGCAGGACATCAGAGCAGTGGAGGACAGCCTCAGTACTTATCAGAGGGCATCATCTGCCAGGGTCAACTGGGGCAAGAGTGAGGCTCTACAGTGTGGACAGTGGACGGGGGGCTCACCTCCACCACTACCTGGGGGCTTACAGTGGAGTCACACCGGTGTGAAGCTGGGGGGTTTACCTGGGTTCAGAGAGGTACTTGGTGAAGAACTGGGAGGGGAGGCTGCAGGCTATTGAGGCTAGGCTTTCTAAGTGGCTACTGCCGCAGATGTCACATAGGGGGAGAGTGCTAGTCATTAATAACCTGGTAGCGTCCTCCCTGTGGCATAGGCTGGCTGTGCTCAATCCCCCTACTAGCTGAAATCCAGAGGAAGCTGGTGGATTTCTTCTGGTCGGGGCACCACTGGCTGAGGGCTGCGGTCACCTACCTGCCTGTCCAGGAGGGGGGACAAGGCTTAATACACCTGGAAAGTAGAGTGGCAGCTTTTCGGCTTCAGGTGGCACAGAGACTGCTCTACCATGCTGACGTCTGTTGGGGGGGACAGGCATGCGCTCTGCTGCGGAAGGCTGGCAGTTTAGGGCTGGACCGCCAGTTATTGTTGATGGAGCAGGATGGACTGAACACCGCGGGTCTCTCAGGGTTCTACGTCTCAGTTCTGAGGGCCTGGAGACTACTGAGGCCTACACGAGTGGGAGGTGTAGTGCCAGGGTCATGGTTGTCAGAGGAGCCAATCTTCTAAAACCCACTGTTGCCACTGGGCCCTATATGCACTGCCACACTGATACATCGCCTCATGACCGAGGGAATCACCAAGCTGGGCCACCTGCGGTCTCCTGGGGGAAGGGGGTGGGAAAACCCCCCATGAGCTGGCACAGCTGGCGGGGGTGACCTCCCTGAGACTGGTAGTTGGGTTTTTGAAGGAGGTGTTGAGGAACTTACCGGACAATGTGCTGGACTACTTTAAGTTGCCGCAGGGAGATGGGGCTCCAGACTTTCCAGAATTGCAGGTGTCTGCTGAGGATGGGGGCTGGCAGGAAACTGGGAGGCTGCTGTGTTTTTCCACTCCGAGCCAGTCTGCACCGTGGGGGAGGAGGGCCTGGAGATTTGTATTTGAATGTGAGTTGTCAGTTCGGCTCTGTCAGTTTTATTGCGTTACAGGTGTTGTTGTTATTGTCATAGCTTTTATCCTTGCTGTTTTGTTTCCTGTGTGTTGGGGAGGTGTGTGTGTCTGCGTGGGAGGGTGTGTGTGTGTGTGTGTGTGTGTGTGTGGGGGGGGGGGGGGGGGGGGGGTGTACTAACTTGGCTAGCATACACCGGTGTTAGGTTGTTCTTCTTATTTTAAGATAATGGTTCATTAAAGGGACATCAAAAGTCAAAAGTCTCTCTCTCTCTCTCTCCCTCTCTCTCTCTCTCTCTCTCTCTCTCTCTCTCTCTCTCTCTCTCTCTCATTTTGACCATGGACTGTCACCTTTGGTTTTGTGTGCGGACGGAGCGAGGGAGAGGAGAAAAAGAGAGAAGAGAAAGGAGGAGAGAGGAGGAAGCTATGGATGAGGGAAAGAAAAGCACAAAAAAAAAAACATGAGAACAGTATGAGTGTTGTGTTGTGTTGTGTTGTGTGTGTGTGTGCGTGTGCGTGTGTGTGTGTGTGTGTGTGTGTGTGAGACAGAGTGGGGACGCGCCCTGAAAAAGCAGTCCACGGCGGGGGGTCATTCATGATTTCATCACCCAAGCGCTACTAAGCAGCTCTCTCAGACGCTCGCCCTCCGCTGCTCTCTTTCCCATGCTCCCTTTCTCTTTTTTTTGTCTTTCCTTCAGTTTCCTTCACACTGGGTTTTCTCTCTGTCCCGTTCTGTCCTTTTTCCCCTTCTCCAGTCTTCCATGATCTCTCTCTCTCTCTCTCTCTCTCTCTCTGTCTCTCTTTCTTTTTCTTCTGCTTTTCTCATCTCTTTCACACCACTTTTCCTCGTCTCCTGTATTTCTCTCCTCCTCTTCTCTCTGCTGTTGTTCATTCTCCCTCCTCTTTCTCTCTCTCTCTCTCTCTCTCTCCTTTCTCTCTCTCTTTCTTTTCCTCCTCTTTTCTCATCTGTCCTTCACACCACTTTTAATCTCGTCTCCTGTACTTCACTCCTTCTCTCCTCTTTTTTTCTCTGTTAATTCTCCCTCTTCTCTCTCTCTCTCTTCTTTTTCTTCCTCTTTTCTTATCTGTCCATCACACCACTTTTCCTTTTACATCTCTCCTTTTTTATCCCCTGCATCTCTCTCTTTTCTCTGTCTTTACTCCTATGTCTGAGATGTTTTATCTCCTTTATCCATCTCCATCTTTCATTTTCTCTCTCCTTTCTCTTTCCAATGTGTTTCTGTTTTCTGTCTCTCTTTCTGCGCTTTTGACTCATTTTCACATTCTCTCTCTTTCTGTTCTGCTGAGCCTTCTCTTCTCTCATCCTCTCGCATTCTTTTTTTTCTCTGTAGTTGTTCATTCTCCCTTCTCTCTCTCCCTCTTTCTCTCTCTCTCTCTCTCTCTCTCTCTCTCTCTGTAAAGTGATGCATGGGCACGAATTGAACCTTTGAATAGGAACATTTCAAACCACCATGTCATTCATATATAGATGCGCAGGCATGAATACACAGTCACGCACACAAGGACGCACACACACACACACACACACACACACACACACACACATTGTTGATGAAAGATATAATAATGTTCTAAAAAAAATTCCCTAAATATGTAATTCAAGTCTGACTTAAAACCACCATGAAATGAGGTTGCTGGTGTCCTGCAGAAATCTTGCTTTTTATTAATATTTGACTGCTGATATTGTTCCTCATGTGTGGGAAATGTTTCACGACCAAGCTGATCTGTTTAATATATATGGTGAAAATGTTTTTTTTTTTTTTTTTTAAATACCTTGTTGTCAATATGAAAATCAGAAAATATGAAAAATAGTTTTTTCATCAGTCCGTAAAAAGTTGACATTTTTAGAGATGTATGGTTTTTGCAGGACTCTTTTGCAGAAAATTATATAATTGGATGATTAAATTAGAAAGAGCAGAACTAAGTGTGAGCTATTGAAAGAACCTTTCAGACATTTAAGCCAACTTAAGTGAAACTGATTTTAAACCCTTGCTGAAAGTATTTAACATGGGGCAACATTTCACATAAGTTGCACTGTCAGGTATCTTCTCTCATTATCAGCATAATATGAGTGTATTGTATGGACTCATTGTGCATTATAACCACATGAAAAAACATCATGGATCTCCGTGTATGTTCGGCTCCAAAAAGACTCCAAACCGCCCAACTCCATGCAAGTCAATGAGACCACAACCCAACTTCTGCTAAAAATATAAAGTCAATATATTTTTGGTCTCAGTAGCTAATTTCACTTCTTCTAATATGTGTCCTTATGGCAATTTTCAAAATAATTGTGTCATTTACGGACTATAACGGATATAAAACAGGGTTGTTTTCTAGTGATTGACAGGTCGTCTGTCCAGTGATTGACAGGTCGCCAATCACGGGCCAATAGTAGGCGGAGCTGCGAATAGTGGGTTCTACACTCGGCCTCCAAAAAACGTCAACATGGCAGCGACCGTAAACACAACCTCCAGGCTTCCAAACAGCCCTTCAGAAACCAGTGAGTGACATCACACTCACTACCTCCATCTGTTTTTACAGTCTATGTATCTGTGGTGAAGCAGGAACCTCCATCATATCGGAGGTGGGCGATAATGACCGGCTGATAGCCAAATATTTAATAAAAGGCCAGTATTTCTGCGACCCGATGTATCAGTCTAACCCTATTAGCTAACACAGTCACCTCAGGACGTTTTCCACTGCTGGAGTCGCTGCTCGTCGTGTGATTTGTATCACATTAGATCATGCTCTGATCTTAATGATCATAAAGCAGTCAGGGTGTGTAATGCTCCTGCAGCGGCCCGTTATTCCTCCTGAGCAGCAGTTCAAACAGGAACGTAATACTGAAACTTCACTCTGCTGTTATTGTGCCGAGGTTTGAGAAGAGAGGAAGATCATAAGAATATGAGAGGAGGGAGAAAGCCTCCTTTCTCTGAACTGAAAAATCGACTGACTGTCTTCCTGGAAATCTATAACATCTGCCTCTCCTCCCTCACAACACACACACACACACACACACACACACACACACACACATATACACACATACACACACACCCACACCCGTATCTCCTAATAAGAACACAATAGGAGCTGTAGATGATGGACTGCCTCCTTCCATCTCTTTAAAGTGAGTGCACGTATACATACACACACACACACACACACACCTCATTGACATGCCTGTATGCCTGCACATGTCCTGTCAGATCCAAGAAGGCATTCAACAAGGCTTCTATTCACTTTGGCCGCATGCCAACCTAAGATGCACACACACACACACACACAAGCACTTCCAGGCTCTTGGACAACATTAACTCATATATGAATGAACACACACACACACACACACACACACATATACACACATAGTTCTACACACAGAGTTCTACAATTACACAGCAGTATTTTTATAGAAAATTCCCTGACACCCCAGGTGACTGACCCCCTGGTGTTGAAAAAACACACACTCCCTCACACACACACACACACACACACACACACACTGCGCTTCCGTCCGCCAGATGAAAGTAACCACACAATCAACAGCATCATAGTCCTGACCCACGACTCTCCACAGCTTTGTGTTTGTGTCCATGTGGTTTTTAGTAGAGTGTGTGTCTGTGTGTTTGCTGTATGTGTGTGTGTGTGTCTCTCCACACCTGTGAATATCTGAGTGTGTGTTTCCTCTGTGTGTGTGTGTGTGTGTGTGTGTGTGTGTGTGTGTGTGAGAGTGTGTGTGTGCATGAGAGAATAGGTCCTTTATCGAGTGGCGTTGGTGGTATTTGTGTGGCGCAGCACGAAGCGGTTAGTCGTGTCACATTCCATCCACATCCAGCCAACACCGTAGCCTGCCCTTTGATACGCCCTAACACACACACACACACACACACACACACACACACACACACACACACACACACACATTAATAGACACAGACCTGGCAGGCTAGTGCACACACGCTTTCACATTTTCTGTATCTTCAAACTCTATATATGTGAACCTAGAACAGAACAGAACAGAACCAAATAGAGTAGAATAGAATAGAATAGAACATAACAGAAAAGACAAGAACAAAACAGAAAGAATAGAATAGAATAGGAGAGAAGAGAAGAGAAGAGAACAAAACAGAGCAGAATAGAGTAGAATAGAACAGAACAAAAAAGACAAGAACAAAACAGAATAGAAGAGAAGAGAAAAAGAGAAGAGAAGAAAGGAAAAGAACAGAGCAGAATAGAATAGAATAGAATGGGAGAGAAGAGGACAGAACAAAACAGAGCAGAATAGAATAGAACAGAACAAAAAGACAAGAACAAAACAGAATAGAAGAGAAGAGAAAACGAGAAGAGAAGAAAGGAAAAGAACAGAGCAGAACAGAATAGAATAGAATAGAATGGGAGAGAAGAGGACAGAACAAAACAGAGCAGAATAGAATAGAACAGAACAAAAAGACAAGAACAAAACAGAATAGAAGAGAGAAGAAGAGAAGAGAACATAGCAGAATAGAATAGAATAGAATAGAAGACATAGATACAAGAATAGAGAAGACACAGTGTTGGGGTAACATGCTACTTTGTAATGCATTACAGTAATCAGATTACTTTTTGTAACTTAGGGCTTGTAAACTGTGTGTTTAGTTACTTTTTAAAACTAGAGAGCACAAAGCACTGAATACTTCTCTAACTTGTCCCATGTCCTCTTGTATGTTGTGTTTGTGTTTTTGCCCTCTACTGCAAATCAAATTTCCCCTCGAGGGACAATAAAGATCTGAACTGAACTGAACTGAACTTGTGTTGTTAAACCCAAAAACATCATTCCTATCACTTAAATGTTTTATTTAATTGATTTCTTGACCCTGCAGACGTCCCCTGAGGATTTGGAATCAGGTCTCTGTCTCTGTTAGCTTCCTAGTTATGGCTAAAAAATGATAATCGTCTTCTGGTGGAAATCCCAGATCCGGATCATCACCAAAATCTAATCAGTTGTTCCTTGGCCCAAGTTTCATCGAAAGTGATTCATAAGGTTTTGAGACGTCCTGCACACAGAACCACAGACAGACAAACAGCAGTGAAAACATGAGCAGAATGTTGTTTTATTTTTCTTTCATACTGTTTCATTTTTGTTAGCCTAAATATCAATGAACCAAAAAAAAGTGTAAATCCTGTAGCATTGTGTGCTGATTGAAAAAATAAGTCTGCTTGATATAAATGAGACTGGCTGACTGACAACACACTTGGCAGCACAGTTGGCAGTTTGGATGGGTAATGCAGAAGTACTGTAACAAGTTACTTTAGTTTAACTCGTTACTTTTTAAGGCAAGTAACAAACTAAAGACACGTCATTCATGATTCTGAGTCTTACTTCACTTTCCCTCCCTCTGTCTCTCATTCCCCTCTTTGTGTCTCTTCCTCTTTCTCCCCTGTCCCACTTTGCAACAGTAAATTTTTTGTGTATTCAACTTTCTCATATCTATTCCCTTCTTCTCTGCATGTAAGTGTGCTTGAGAACAATGAGCTCTCTTCTGTTCGGTAGTTTTAGTGTAATGGAGAGCAGACACCGAGCGGCTCTCAACCTGCCAGCAGCACACTAATGTGTTTTTAATGAGGAACAAGTGTATTATGGCTAATGTCACAATGGATGAATCTCAAAGTGAATCATAGCTAATGGCTGCTGTCTTAATGCGCTCCATCCTTGCTTCCACGTGCGACATTTTGCAACAGAGCCTCCATAATGAAATCTGAAGAAGTCTCTCTGTAGGAGCAGTTCCTCTGCTTCTAATTAAGGAAACGCCTCCTTTTCTCTGATTTAAAATTCATTTCTTTAAGAAGAGCTTTGTTCCAAAATTAACAAACTCTACTCTTCCACAAGGTTGGAACTAACAAATTACTATTACTCCTGTTACTATGACTGAGTAGTTTTTTGTATACTTCTACAGTTTTTTTAAGTATTTTTTTAAGTTATTAACTATACTTTTATGTAAGGATGCTTTCACTGAAGTATTTTACTTTGATGCATTTTAAATCACATCCATTACAGATTATACATTTTATCAGTTCTCCATAAGCATTGCATCAGAAACTGGCCAATCATAACATGACCAAATGTGGAGCTGCTAGTCAGTCAGCAGAGAAGAGAAGAGAAATATGGCTTTACTTTGTTTATTGAATTTGTTTTGTAAAGTTTTAATTTTAATTTTAATTAAAGTTTTAATTTTAATTAAAACTAGTCTGAATTATGTGTCCTCTCGTCCTTTTTGCTTTGCATGTGAAGGAAAGTAACTCTATAACTTTTACTCTTAGTGCATTTTAAATGGGTGACCTTTTACTTTTACTTAAGTAGATTTTTACACCAGTAATCTCACTTCTACTTAAGTAAGATTTCAGCAAAGTACTTTTACTTCTACTTCCACTTCTAGTATTTTGGTTCTTTCCTCCCCTGTTCTTCCTAAGTGATGGGAAGACAGAAGGTCTATGTCCTTGGTAGACAGGACTTCAGCACTTCACCACAGACTGCATCCTCTATATTTTAAAGATACTGAATGAAGAAGTTGAGGAAATGTATTTTTTTAACAAAGAGGATAAATAGCGCTCTGCACTAGAACCCGTCATTTGTTTAGTAAAGGCCTAAAAACGTCCAAACCACAGATATCCTGTGTGAAGGCAGACAGGACGCTGTGTGTTGTAACAAGAACACTTCAGACCGGCGGCCTTGACTGGCTCGGCCCGTGGCCTTGTCCAGTTCACCACAGTGTGTGTACATGAAAGAGCGTGTGTGTGTGTGTGTGTGTGTGTGTCCCCGGATATGTGTATTCACCACCCAGTGGTTGTTAATGCATTTTTAGCCACAAGGGCATGTGACCATAAACCTCTGTGTGTTCCATGTCCAGTTTAGTTTTATTGGTTTTGGAAAGCTGTTTTGTTTTGTTCTGCATGCTTCAGGAACACAAAAACACGATTAAAACACGTGATGACAAGTCCAACGAGATGATATAACCAAAAGAAAACATGTGCAGGCACAAGAAAATGTGATGGATTTACTAAAAACACAAAAGAGGCAAGATTGAAATCATTGTCATTTTATTGTAATGTGTATCATCATCATTATCATCATCATCACCAAAACTTTAGTGCCATTTTGATCTCGATCCAAAACTACAGGACAATAGTGAAGACATTTAAGATAAGATTAAATTTATTGATCCAGTCAGGAAATTTTGTTTTTTCCAGCAGCAAAAATAATAGGAAAAATAAGCAATGAAAAAAGAGTAGCGATATTTGCAACAATACAAGCCATAAAATAGAATATAAACAGTTGAGGGATTATACAACAATATGCTGCAGACTATTTCTACATATTTAGTAGACTGTAAGAGTGGGAAGTATTGGGAAGAGTATGGATTATTTACATTATTATTATTTATATACATTTTTGGATTTTACATACACATTTACTCTATAACTCCCAGATCACAATGCATTGTTCCTAAGGATAAGAAATACAAACTAATGGAAAAGACAAGAAGAGCTTTCTTTTTAAACAAGACAGAACCATTTTCTGAGTAGGACGAATCAGGAGGGAGTCGCTGCTTAAAACTTTACTTTCTTACTTTCTCTTTGGCTAACTTTATTTTAAATCTTCCTTTCAGTGTTTTCTCACACCCCATCCTTTCTCCAGATAAGTCTTTATAGCTGTCTTTCTCTTCTTTTTCTTTCTATTTCTTTCTCTTTTGTCTTCTTGCTCTCTCTCTCTCTTTCTCTCTCTCTCTCTCTCTGCCTTCTCTCTCTAACATGGAGCAGAGATTGGGGCAGCCATGCTGTAATCTTCTGTCTAATCTGTTAATCCCATTAATTATCACACAGACATTATTCTATCCAGTCATAATCCACCGCAGAGACCTGCACCACACACACACACACACACACACACACACACACACACACTCACTTGCCAACACATGTGAGTGCGCACATACAGACACATACACACAAACACACCATATTGGCTCACACAAACACACACGTCAGAATTGATTCATTTTAATTAAGCACAAATACAGTCACAGGAATTCGTCTTGGTAATTTATCACAGATTTAGCCACAGGACAACAGGACCGCACATACAGCACACACACCAGTGATGATAATACAGTACAGACATCAACAGTACTGACATACTGCATGTGTATATTGTCTTACTTTTCAACATAACATATAATAATGCAAAAAAGTCGAGTGCTCAGAAGGTATGGAATTTGTAGACTCCAGTCAAAAAAACATAAGGTGCTCATGAAGAAGATAATATAGACAAAAAACAAAGGTATCGCGATAACATATACTAAGTACACATTGACCCACTGAGTGCTGATACACTGACATAATATAAATGCATATTAAAGCTGCAAAAGGAAAGAGAGAAGAGCGTCCCATCCCCCATACTTGAAACCTTGTAGATTTGTCTTATTTTCCCAAATGTTCCTCTGCTGTCAGGTTTGGTCTCTCCTCCTCACAGGAAGAGACGAATCCAGACTTGAGAGTGAAATCCAAACTGTCTCCTAAACAGCAGTGAGCAGCGCTCCGTCCAGAGAAAGCTGGACTCACCAACGTTAGATCTTTTCCTCTCTCGTCTCTTTGGTTTCTTTGGTGGAAAGCAGCACAGACCGGCTGGTTGGTGAACGTGAGCTGCTGTGTGACATTCACTGACCTCACTGTGCAGGATTTCTGGGTGTTGAAGTTCAAATTTTCAAACAGTTACCTCTCACTGACATTTGGGGCTTGCAATGTACAAAGTTGCCTGGTGTAGTTCCAACAAGTAAGACTGGTAACAGTTTCAGTCCAGTATTTAGTTTTCTACGGTGCTTTTGACGAAGCAGAGCCATCTTGTATTAGCATGAATTGTAGGAATCTCAATAAACACTAGATACATAGAGGTGAAATTGGTGCAAGTCTTCTCGTCACACAACAGCAAGTTGTTCAAAGTGCGTGTTTCCTCTTCACCGCCGATGTGCAAACTTGTTGAGCATCTAAACCATTTCCCGCTTCCAATAACCCAGACAGATTATGAAAAACCCAAACAAGATGTCTGAGATATGTTGTTATTATCTGGGGATACAGAGGCATGGACACACCTAATCCCATTTGCTTTTTTAAATCTGTGTTAGCTCAGTTTTGAATGTTGTGAATATTATTTTTCACGCATATAAAAAGTTAAATATGTTTAAAAAAATTTAGTCCAGGAAAAGTGTAAAAGTGTTGTCATTTTGTCAGCCAAGCCCTGAAGTTTCCTACTATCCGTAAAAAGTAGCACCATTTGTTTGCATATGGTGGAATCAGTCATTTTGAGAGATTAGGTGCCACTGTTTGTTTTTCCAAATAGTGGCCATCTCATTTCATCTTTGCACAGATTGGCACATGAGGATGTGAACAGACAACTCATCCCAGATACGACCTCTAATGGGATATGAGCAGTTATCTGGAAGACTGTGAGCATGTAAATGGGCCCGATGCTTCAAAAAGCAGCCCATACGCAGACCATAACTCATACACCCAGACCACTTAGCATTATTAGTCTACAACAAAAGATTAATATTTCAAAACCATAAACAAAAAAACAAACACAGAAGCCACCGCCGCGCCATAATTCAGGCCCGCGCCACTTAGCGTTATTGTAAACCAAATATTTAATATTTCAAACCATAAACAAAAACAAACAGACAAGCCCTCTGTCCATCCAGAGTGCCATCCATCTCTTCTCTCCTCTCCTCCCTCTCCTCCCTCTCTCTCTCTCTCTCTCCTTTTTCCCCCTCGTCTCACATGGACAAAACCTAATTACATATCACTAGCTGAGACGGTGTGTGTGTGTGTGTGTGTGTGTGAGAGAGAGAGAGAGAGAGAGCATTGTTTAGAGGGTCTGTTTTTGTTTATCATATTTATCAAACCCCCTAAATGGAACAGCTGTCTGTCTACAGAGAGGGCGAAAGAGAGAGAGAGGGGAGGGATAGAAAGAAAGAGAGGGAGAAGAATAAAAAGAGAGTGAGAACAAGGGAGCGAGGTTATAAAAAGAGGGAAGGAGAGCAAAGCAAACAACAGACTGAAAGAGAGAGGATGAAAGAAGAGTGAGAGAGGAGATTGAAAGATTTGTGCAGTACAGCAAACAGATAGAGAAAGAGAGATGAGGGGAAAGAGAGAGAACAGCAAAGAACGATAAAACAGAGAGAGAGAGAGAGAGAGAGAGGGGTGTGAGGGAATAAATGAGTCAGAAAAACAGTGGGATATTGCCTTTTTGAGGAAAAGAAAGCAAAAAGATAGAAACAGATTGGAAAGAGAGAAATGGAAAATAGAGAGAGGGAACAGAGACAGGCAGAGAAGGAGGGGGGGGGGGGGGGGGACAAAAAGAGGCTATTAGTGACTGTCCAGGTGATCAGTTCTCATTGCTGTTATTGCCTCTAGCCCCCGATGCAGACTGGAGTCGGCTCATACACACCACACCATGACTCACACACTAATGACTTCGCTCAGTGTGTGTGTGTGTGTGTGTGTGTGTGTGTGTGTGTGTGTGTACTCAGTTTTAATCTATTTGCAGGGTCCAGTAGTCCTCAAATGCATTTTTGTGTGTGTGTGTGTGTGTGTGTGTGTGTGTGTGTGTGTGTGTGTGTGTGTGTGTGTGTGTTCGTCTCTGTTTGTTTGCTTTTATTCCACTTCCAAAGCTCCATAACCAGCAGAAATGACTAAGATATTTGTTTGTTAATCTCTTCAATTGCAGTAGGTAATAATTGAAAACAATAGAGTTGCCCAGTCTTCTACTGCAGTGATTACTGGGGACTATTATACTAGATTAGCTTTGCTTTTGTCTTTTAAAGAGCTACAAGATTGTCTGTATTCTTTCTTTTTTTATTTTGTGTTTTCCTTCTTTACAGGGAAAATAAACGCAATTAAACGGGAGAGCAAGCGTCGCTGCGCTGATACAAAATCTTTTAGCAAGGAATTAAAGCTCTGTGGAGACAGGACCGCTCCTGCTTAAGCTTCTTAAGCACTCCTATGGGCTGTTACCTAAGCCATTGTATAGTTTGGATTACAGAACATATTGATTATATTAACATGTTTAGCACTTGCTGCTAAAACGATTGATCTGATTGACAGAATGGTATTGTGTTTATCACTGGTTGCATTGTTGTTGTTGTTGTCTTTATCGACTCGCTTAGTGGCTGCCAATGACCCATCTGTCAGCTGTGTCCACAAGTCTTTGTTTCGAGTCTCCCGAGTCGTTTATTTCAGATTATTTTGGATTTAAAGGAGTATTGATCGGAGAACGAAGGGGATTCGGTTTAGATTATTCCAAGTGATTGTAAATTTCATGGATCGTATCGGTTCTTTTGTCTCAGTTTCATCCGCTGTTGTCGGTCCACATGTGTGTGTTAAATTCATCAGGTTTTGTCAGTCTCTGGTTTTACATGCTCACACACACACACACACACACACACACACACACACACACACACACCATCTCATTTAGCACTCTCCCCCTCGCCTACATTGGACAGAATTCTCCATAATTAGTTTGGCCGGCGCTGCACGGCTGTTTTTAAAGGGCTAAAATGATTTCACCGCATCAGTACAGAGGTTTGGAAAAGTTCATCCAACCACTCGATATCGTGTGTGTGTGTGTGTGTCTGTCTGTGTGTATATAATAGTATGACTGCAGTGAATGTGTGTTTTTGAGTGTAGAAATGTTTTTTTGTGTGTCTTTGAATGTGGGTGTGCTTAATTGTCTTTGTGTGTGTGTGTGTGTGTGTATGTCTATGTGTGTGTGCGTGCGTGTGTGTGTGTTCTAAGAGAAGAGCTGTTTTGAATGTGATAATGACTTATTGATCTGACGACAAATGAATTTGTCGCTATGGAAGTCAGCCTGATGGTGTGTCTCTTTTCTCTCACTTTCTTCAACTCTAACTTTCTCTTTCTCTCCTGCTCAATCTCCATTTTCCCCCCAAATATCTTTCTCTTTTTCTGTAATTCTCTCTCTCTCTCTCTCTCTCTCTCTCTCTCTCTCTCTTTCGCTGGCTCCCTCTCTTCCTCTTTCTGTCTAAATCAGATTCACAGACCTTGCCTTGATGTGGTTGTGCTGAGGTACCCAAGAGAAAGCAATCTGTCTTGTGTGATTTTGTGGTTAGAAGTTAAAGTTTCATACACTGGTAGCCATTGTACAAGTCCCCACATCCTGCATCCATCCCACTTTACTGCTCTCTACAGTGTAACCGCTGTGGAGGGCCACCGTATCCTGCAGCCATCCTCCATCACTAACACAGCTTTCTCCAAATTATCTGTCATGAGAGTGGAGTAGCAGAGCAGCAGGATCGCATTAAATAAAACAGTTTCAAAATCAATTAAAGACACACTTTTACTCTTTAGCCTTTCAGTGTGACTGCTGTGTTTTAATAATAATAATAATAATAATACATTTTATTTGTAAGCGCTTTACATAGTACTCAGAGACACTTTACAACAGCTAGGGGAAAATAAAATAAATATAAAAATACATAAAAACATTGATACAAAGTGATGATGATAAATGAAGATAATAAAAAGAGTGTTTTACCTTTTTTTCCACTTTAGTTCAACATTTATAAACATGTAAAACCAACAGTTAAACATGTACACAAACAAAAAGAGAAAAGAAAAAAAAAAGAAAAATAAGGGGGTTTTATTTGGGAGTTACATTCTCAGTAGTCTGTCCATTCTCACAGTTTCATCCACTAAATCAGTTGTCCTTTGTCTGTAAATCAGTTGTCTTCGTCGTTGCTTTGGGTCCTGAATAATATCCATTTCTCCCACTTTTCTTCCAGCTGTGCTTCTTGCAACCTCAAACGATATGTCAGTTTTTCCATTATGTAGATTTCCTCTACTATCTCTATCCATTGGAGTAGGGGGATCCACTTTACCCCATTTCCTTGTGATAGCTTTTTTACTAAGAATATTTTGACCAGATCCCTATCCCTTATTTGTACATTTTCTTCAGTAAGATTACACAAATAGAGTACCATGTAGCTCATAGGGATATCATATCCTAGTATCTTTTGCAAAACTTTGTATACCATTTTCCGAAACATTAACATTTTGTGACATTTCCAAAATATATGTGAGTGATCTGCATCTAATGCTCCACATTCTCTCCAGCATGGTAGATTTATGTTTGAATATTTACTCTTGACCTTGGGCGTGATAAAGACAGTGTTTTACCTGCTTGACCTTTAGATTGTTATCCTGTTATGTTATCTTTTCTTTTAACCTTGTGAAGAGCTTTGTAGCAAAGTCTTTTGCGTTTAAGGCGTTATGTAAATGAGGTTGACTTGTACCAATTTCACCTCTATGTATCTAGTATTTATTGAGTTTCCTACAATTCATGATAATAGGCTACAAGCATCATCTCAAAAGCACCACAGCAAACTAAATACTGGACTGAAACCATTACCAGTCTTATGTGTTATAACCACACCAGGCAACTTTGCACATTGGTGGCCCCAAATGGCAGGTAACTGTTTCAAAATCTTTAATTCATCACAGAAATCCATCTGTGATGCTTTATACCAAGGGAAATCAAAGAGACGAGAGAGGAAAAGGAGGAAAAGGAATATTCACAACATTGCTGTGGAAACTGAGCTAACACAGATTTAAAAAAGTAAATGGGATTAGGTGTGTCCATGCCTCTGGAGCCCAGATAATAACAGCATATCTCAGACATCTTGTTTGGGTTTTTCATAATCTGTCTGGGTTATTGGAAGCGGGAAGTCGTTTGGATGCTCAACAAGAATGGAATACTTCATCACTGTATGCTGTATTAGTGGATAATATCTTAAAGTTAAAGCTGCATGGGGCAACTTTGCACCTTGGTGGCTCCAAACGGCAGCGAGAGGAGGAAACGTTTGGAAAAATTTGAACTTCAACACCCAGAAATCCTTAAAGGTGAGGTCAGTAAACGTCACACAGCACAGTCGCTGCTGTTTAGGAGACAGTTTGGATTTCACTCTCAAGTTTGGATTCATCACATGTGGGAGGAGAGGAGACTGAACCTGACAGCAGGATTTCATTTGGGCAAACAGGGAGAATCTGCTGCGTCTCAATCAGAATCAGAGGAGTTGGGACACTCTACTTTGTGAATTAGACTTCTAAGCTGGGTGTATTTTTTCCATAAAAAATCTTGCACAGCACCCAAAAATCTAGTGCAGCTTTAATCAAAGAGCCTGTTTGCCAAAAGGTTGTTGGTGTTTTCCATTAACTGTGTAAAAAAAAAAGAGTGGGACTTCTAACTAACAGCTGCATGCGTAAAAACTTTCTCCCTCTGGGTTTTTTTGAGAGGAGGGGGAGGAGGGGGGGTGGCTGTTGTCTGATTCTTCTAAAGGAGATTAATGAAAGGACTACAAACGGAGGAGGAGGGGACGGACGGAGGGATGAGAGGGGGTGGGGGGGTGTAGTGGGGTTGGGGAGTGGGGAGGTGTAGTGGGGTTGGGGGGTGTAGTGGTGGTGATGGGGGGGGGGGGGGGGGCTCCTCTGTGAAGTCCATTCATGGCCCGCTGAATCAATGGAATTCTTTCTCCCTCTCTCTCTGAGTTTCCTTTTCTCTTTCACTCTTTTTCGCTCTCTCACAGACTCTCTCTCCATCATCTGTTCATTCTCCCTCTCCCACTTACACTCTCTCCCGCTCTCTCTCTCTCTCTCTCTCTCTCTCTCTCTCTCCCTCTCATGGTTTCTATCTCTCTCTCTCTCCCCGCATTCCTCCTGTCCTGCCTGTCACGGCCTTGTGTCTGTGATGTCATTCAGGACAAAGAAGCCAAGCTTGCCTGGAATGTGAGACTGAATGAGGGAGAGAGAGACAGACAGAGAGAGAGAGAGAGAGAGAGAGAGAGAGAGGATGAATGGATGATAAAGTCTGTGAGAGAGCGAGAAAGAGTCAAAGAGAGAAGAAAACGCAGACAGAAAATGGCAAATGTCATAAAAATGTCAACAGTGTGAACTGCATGAGACAAAGAGAATTACATTTTTTTTTTTCATTTGAATTTCCAAAATATGGGGAAATAAGAGACAAATCCTACTCTGAATTTAAAAAAAAACGTTTGTTGCTGGAAAGTTTGTCTCAGCATGCTGCAAATTCTGAAATAATTGTTGATTTGTTTCAGATGTAAACTTTTTACTGTCTCTCTAAACAATAATAATAACAAGAATACATTTTATTTGTGTAGCGCTTTTCCAAGATACTCAAAGACACTTTACATAAAAAAAGCATTTGCATAAAAACCAATATACCAAAAACTGTAGTATATAAAACCAACTTCGTAAAACTATAGCAACACACAATCATTAGTTTCTGTTACCTAAGTTTGACTTCTGCAGTTTATACTCTTTGATTTGTTCTTACTTTATTATCTCTAAGGTAAACGTAATGGACTGATTGCTTTGCGATGAACTGAGATGCTTTGGCAATATTGTTCCTCTTCCAATCATGGCAGTAAAGCTTACTGGAATTAATTGAATTGGACAGAGAGAGAGAGAGAGAGAGAGAGAGGGGAGGTGGGGGCAAGAGAGAAAGGTAAAAAAGAGAAAGAGAGGGAAATGGAGAGAGAGATTGTTAGATTTGGCAACTTAGGAGCACCGGTGGAAAAAAGCTTAGTGTACCAGCTATGGAGAGCAAAAAGGAGAGAGAGAGAGAGAGAGAGAGAGAGAGAGAGAGAGAGAGAGTTAGATTATGTGATGGGAAGAGAAAGAAAACTCGGGGCTGAAATATCAGGAGGAGAGAGAGAGAGAGAGAGAGAGAGAGAGAGAGAGAAGCTGGATCTCTGCTTAATGCAAGTACAACAAACACATAATATTTTATATTTACAGTATTAGCGCCCTGTGGCTTGTATCGAAAGATAATGCCTTCACAAACACACATTATTGTATTCATTACATTTTATTTAAACTTGTGTATTATTCTGCCTGTTAAATCTAAAGGGCCTGTCTGGGAGGCAATTTATTGTTCATCTGTTCTGTAAACGAAAGAAAATAGATTCTGCCAAGTGTTTAGAATAATAAATCCCCTCCAAAAAAAAGTTGTTTAGTTTTTAGTTCATTTAAACAATAAATGTTTTAAATAGAATCATTTTGGGAGTATTTTGTAAATAGTTTATATTAAAGAGTTTCCTTCCTTTTGTTCTTTTTCTTTCTTTATTGATTTTTTTTTTAGTTGAATTTTCTTGTACTTTTCATTCTAGCAAACTAGGACGAAGATCCCAGTTTTGGGTTTTTTTCTCACTGGCCCTCTTATAGGACTCTAATTTGAAAAGTCTGGCTTGTAACATAATCTTAATTAGCTCAAGTCTTAATTAGTTCAAGAAAGCTGCAGCAAATCTACACACAGTAGTCCTGTAGTAACTTGTGTAATTGAAGCGATATTGAAGTGTTTGTTGTATTTCCAATTCACCTGGGTGTGGTATATCAAACGCTCCCATTACACCTGACCAATCATAACCTTTGAATGTGCAACCTGCACCATGTGACCAAACAAAAGTTGGAGAAAGCAGGCAGAGAAACCAAACAGAAAGAGTCTTATTGGAAAAACATACCGACGAGCACAGTGGAAAAGAACGGGCCGGGCCGACGTTGGAGAGGAAAATCCCTCTCTGTCTGAACGTGAAAATGTTGTTTTAGTCCCCAAAAGTGGATCATCATCTGTCATTTGGAGATACTTTGGTTTCAGAGCAGATGACGACAAACGAGTGCAGATTCTGTGCAAAGCTTGTCTTAGGAGCTGCGCCCCGAAGTAATAAAGCAGACTTTCTTTTTTATTATTTGAATTTTGTAAAATAAGGATCACAATAACAGTCAGAGTGAAAGCAAGACTTTGTAGAAATGCTGCACTACTCTTCCTGGGTCCACATAAATATCATTGACAATGCTTTTGTGAATTGATACATATAACATTTACATACACATATACACATACTGTACATACATACACACATATATACATACAGTACATACATACACACATATATACATACAGTACATATACACACATACATATACTGTATATACATGTATACACACACACACACACACACACACATAAACACATACTGTATATATATACGATATACAAATAAACATAAAAATAAAGTAACATACACCAGTGCAACAAACAACAACTTACAAAATTTTATAATCACAAACAAAACAGCTCCTTCATTATCAAAACTCTACAAATGAATAAAGAAAGAAAATAAAGATAAGTTATGATTTACAAGAGAGATGTGAGTTATGAGAAAATAAATACAAATACAATTAATAATAATAATAGTAATAAAAGGTGCAAAAGTGCAATAAAATTAGTTGGTTGCCTCAAACTGAGACAAATAATCGTGACTAACTGATCACAATATTTATCAAAATAATTGGGATTATAATTTTTGCCATAATTGCCCTATAGTCACTATGATACTATGAAATGCAGCTGCAGTTCCTTGCAGTAAGTCAGTGTCTTGGTATCCGTCCTTGTAGAGAAAATCGAACATTTTCACTCTCAGGTGCCTCACTTGTTACTTAGCAGCTGAAGCCTCTGCTCAGTTACTATGGGACCGGATCGCAATGCGTTCCCCGGTATGTCAGCATTCCTCACGGGCTTTATCTCACACTGACAACGATGCCGCTGGTATGAATACATTAGGTTCCCATAACAAAGTCGTCACTGAATGAGAAAAATGCGTTGAAAAAGACTTAAAAAATGTAGGGGTCAATTTGTCCAGAAATTAGGGGTCAATTTCCTCTTTACTTCCTTGAACTAGTTCTGTTGCTGGGGGGACACTTCCTTGTTGGCGTGTTGGGAACTATTTTGATCCCGCGGGGGACGTGAGTGACAGCGGTCTTTCTTCCTCACATGCCGATGTTGTCATCGGTATGTGTGAGCCAATGAAAGGACACGGAACGCAGCAGTGTTCCCAAGGTTGTCAAGCCGCTGAAGGAACCAGCCGCCGCTCGCCAGCCGACACATGAGTGAATGTTTCCACATGTTGACGGTGCTTCCCTAATCTTCACTTCAACCAGTGTCAAGGACAGAAGGAATGCAAGGTGAAAAGAGAGTGAAGAAAGGGAGAGAAAAGAAAGAGGAAGACAGAGAGAGAGCAAAGTGGAAATGAGGAATGAGAGAGAAATGAGGGAGGAAAGGACAGGAAAGGGGAAGAGAAAAGAGGAGAGGAGAGGAGAGGAGAGGGGGGAAGAAAAGTGAGAGAAAAGAGAGAGAGGAGGGGGGGAGGGAGTCGGGGGAGAAAGGAAGATTAAAGAGAAAGGAGGAATGAAATGAAAGGACAAAAGAGAGAGAGGAGTGAGGAATGAGAGAGAAATGAGGGAGGAAAAGGGAGGTAAGGGGGAAATAAGAGACGCAAGAGGAGAGGAAAGGGGGGAGGAAAAATAATAAAAAAGAGAGAGAGGAGGGAGGGAGTCAGGGGAGAGAGAAAGATTAAAGAGAAAGAGGAAGAGAGAAAAGAAAGAGGAAGAAAGAGAGAGAGAGAAATGAGGAATGAGAGAGAAATGAGGGAGGAAAGGACAGGAAAGGGGAAGAGGCAAGAGGAGAGGAGAGGGGGGGAAAGTAAGGAAAAGTGAGAGAAAAGAGAGAGAGGAGGGAGGGAGGGAGTCGGGGGAGAAAGGAAGATTAAAGAGAAAGAGGAGGAATGAAATGAAAGAGGAAGAATAAGAGAGAGAGAATTGAGGAATGAGAAAGAAATGAGGGAGGAAAGGGGAAATAAGAGAGGCAAGAGGAGAGGAAAGGGGGGAGGAAAAATAAGGAAAAAGTGAGAGAAAGAGATGGAGGAGAGAGGGAGGGAGTCGAGGGAGAAAGAAAGATAAAAGAGAAAGAGGAGTAGAGAAAAGAAAGAGGAAAAATAAGGAAAAAGTGAGAGAGAGAGAGAGAGAGAGAGAGAGGAGGGAGGGAGGGAAGGAGTCAGGGGAGAAAGAGAAAGATTAAAGAGAAAGAGGAGTAGAGAAAAGAAAGGAAAAATAAGGAAAAAGTGAGAGAGAGAGAGAGAGAGAGAGAGAGAGAGAGGAGGGAGGGAGGGAGGGAGCCGGGGGAGAAAGAGAAAGATTAAAGAGAAAGAGGAGTAGAGAAAAGAAAGAAAAAATAAGGAAAAAGTGAGAGAGAGAGAGAGAGAGAGAGAGAGAGGAGGGAGGGAGGGAGGGAGTCAGTGGAGAAAGAGAAAGATTAAAGAGAAAGAGGAGTAGAGAAAAGAAAGGAAAAATAAGGAAAAAGTGAGAGAGAGAGAGAGAGAGAGAGAGAGAGGAGGGAGGGAGGGAGGGAGGGAGGGAGTCGGGGGAGAAAGAGAAAGATTAAAGAGAAAGAGAAATAAACAGGGACAAACTGAAAAGGCAGAGAAAGAGAAAAGGTAAGGTCAGGGCAGAGCAGAGAATCACATTGATATTCTGATTGAGGCAGAGTGACTCTGTGTGTGTCCCAGCAGAGGCCTACGTCTGGCCACACACACACACACACACACACGCAGTGTGACCTCCCTACAGAGGCCTGTCCGTCAGACAGACATGCTGATGGATGAAGCTGTCAGTGCCTGTGTGTCTCGCTTATCAGGTAGCCAAATACCTCTCTCTCTCTGCAGACCACACACACACACACACACACACACACAAATGAACCATATATGCACATACTGACACACACACGCTTGGAGAAAGGAGGGAAAAGGGGAGAAGCAGAGTAGAGAGACGGTGTGTGAAGGAATCAGTAAGTAGCCAAGAGAGAGAGAGAGAGAGAGAGAGAGATGGAGAGAGACAAAGAGAGAGATATATAACTTTTTTTTTTCTTTTTTTCTGAACTGACCACCTGCCAGATTGTCAAACAGACTCAGCGATTCTGTTTCATGTTGATCAGAAAGAGAATGACAGAGACAGAGCAGCCTCTGGCCTGCTGGACTGAAGAGTCTGCTGTCTACAGATCAACCTCCAGCACATCAATCTCAGCAACTACAGGCCATGATGTAGACAGCATGAGCACCAGTAGAGTCAAACTGTATTGTCTACTAAAGGGCAAATTGTAGGGGAATTCTGTTGTTTACTGAAACACTGAGCAGTATAATATTATGCCTGGGGGTGTAGTGGAGGGTAAAGACAACTTAACTCACTTTACCCACCTATTCATTTGCAGAATTTACCCATTTTGTTTAGTCTGACATAAATCTGTGTGACATAAATTCATACTGTAGTAAGCAGCACAGTAAGTAGAATCACATTAGAGTAAGTGGCATGAGGAATGGGGTCTTTTTTTTTTTTGCCTGGTGTCCTATTATATATTCATAGCGGTCTGGACACAAGCCTATCCACCAGCAGTTATTATTATTATTAACTACCAAAATGGCAGCTGGCAAAGGAATTGGATGATAGTAAGATAGATTTAATGATTTTGTCAGTCCTTAAAAAACTTTATGGCATCGATGAATTAAAACAGGAACAATCAACAGTTTAAAAGCTCGGAAGTGAATGGCGTCGTGATTGTTGTCCAGATTACGTCAATCTGTTTTGCTGCTGTGATTGGTCAAAGATTTCGATAACTGACAACTAACACCAATCGATCGGGCGGGGCGAGAAACGTCAGTGAATCAGTGGTGGATAGGCTTGACCAGACCGCTATGAGTCACCTTGCAGATTCAAAAAGTGCTACAGACTGAGATTCATGTGGGCTGGACACCAGGGGAAATGGGAATCACAGTTACATGAGGAATGGAGTCTTTTTTTAATGTTTTCCTGAAAATTTTATTGATTTTTGTTTATATCGGTGGTTGTTGGCCTTGGGATAATCACCGACTGAAGTTTACCCAGCTTTTAATTTTTAGCACCAATTATAACATAACTGATTACATAGGAGACTTAGAAAATAAAGACGGTGGCTTTTCAGAAGATTGTCAGCACACAAATCACAAATAATTTTCCTCATCTCTTCTTCTGAACCTCAGGACGTTTGCAGCTGAGAATGACACTTTTCTTTCAAAGAGTGTGAAATCTTTTCTACATTCCTACTGTTTTAAAAAAGTGGCTTTATAAAAAATAACAGAGAATCTATCTATAAATATATAAATATATAAATGAAATGAAACAGCATGAGTGAGACCCAGAGGAGAGGGCAAAGCGCTTTTCAATTTTCCATGTGTGTTTGAGTGTTTCTGTGACTGGGAAACAGGGGAGAGAGAGACTCAGCATGCTCTCATCCTCTCTCTTCACTACTCTCTCAGGTAGTTGGCAAGGGGGCTGTGTGTGTGTGTGTGTGTGTGTGTGTGTGTGTGTGTGTGTGTGTGTGAGTGTGTGTGTGTGTGGGAGGTGTATGTTTATATGTGTGCGGTGTGCGTGTTTATGTGTGCATGTTAATAACTATGGTTTTGTGTGTGTTTGTGTGCGCGCATGTGTGTGTGTAAGTGTGTGTGTGTGTGTGTGTGTGTGTGTGTGTGTGTGTGTGGCTCACCCACTCAGCGGTAAATTCAGTTAGCCTTGGGGGTCCGGCTGCAAGGATTACACTGGCATCCTACTCAGGTTTTAAAACACAAACAGACACACACACAAACACACAAACACACAAACACACATAAAATCTTGTACGCAAAAGCACACACACACACACTTTTACTTACTGACACACACACACACACACACACACCAGCTCGGCTTTACCACGGCTCCGCTTTTCAATTTTCAGCTCAATTACATTCCACTGTTACCTATTCTAAACCAAGATCCCTCTCTCCCTTCAGGACACAAACACACACACACGCACGCACACACACACACACACACACACACACACACACACACACACACTTATTTAACGGTACTGCATCCCACTTAAGCCCATGATTGTTTGGCCTCCTCAACTTTCTCTGAAAGTGAGAATCATGCTGTACTGTAGAGACTTTTCACAACTTTTTTTTTCCTGCTTACTCTCTCTAGAAAAGAGGAGCGTTGAGTTTTAAAAACACTGAATAGAATGAAACTCCCTCCCTTCCTTGTTGCTATTATTAATTAAAGTTTTAGGATAAACAAACAGCAACAAGTCTGTAGTCTGTCAAGTCCTTCTAAACAGAGAGCGGACATGTTGTCGCACTGCTACCAAGTCCCCATTTACTTTCTTTGGTTTCAACAAACGAAGCAGCGGTGCACCAAGAGCGCCCCTTCAAGGCCAGAGCAGAACCGTCCCACACGGGGATAACAGGCATGAACACACAGCTCTGACCTCACCTCCATGTGTCACACACCTGGAGGAAAATACGTTTGAATATGGTTTTAAATAGGTTTTCCAATGAGCATGGCACCTAGACTCTGAGCCAGGTTTTATTTGGCCACATAACTTCATTTCTCAGCGTAAAAATATTGAAGAGTTTTACTTTTACATAGCCCATCATAATAAGAAAGTTATTATTTCAGTGTTAACTCTATAACAAACGCATAATACTCATGTTTATCTGTCACATCTTGTCAGTATTTGTATCAAAAATTAAGACAATAAACCTCAGAGTGAAAACATGTTTTAAATCTAACAACTTCTTTATTTATCTTAACTTATCTACTCTATTGTCTTTATCAGTATTGGGGCAACAGTGTTCAGATAGAACCCTAACCCTTTAATTAAATACTCAGGATAGAGTAACACAGTCAGTGGCATGGGGTCTTTCCTACTGTTTCTGCATGGCTACCAAAAAATAAACTGTGATGGTGTGAATGAACTTTGAAACTTGGAAGGTGTTTTCTCAAAGTTTTGTTTCATAGTCTGGAAACACTCTTACCCTTCTATAAAATGTGACAAAAAATAGCTCTCTTCTGTCCATATGTGCAGACACATGCGCGTGCACACACACACACACACACACACACACAAAACACACTCCCTGGTCCTAATAGTGTTGGAGGCGTGGGTACAAAGAGAACAAACAGCCATGTAATGTGGCGGTTCCCTCTCATTGACACTGGGCACTGGAATGCAACACAGGGGGGCAGGGGGCATGGTGTGTGTGTGTGTGTGTGTGTGTGTGTGTGTGTGTGTGTGTGTGTGTGTGTGTGTGTGCGTGTGTGTGTGTGTGTGTGCCATCCTGTCAGATTAACCTAATGATTAGCATTACTGAGAACTGACAGCAAGAGGAAGGAACAATGACTGTCATTTATCCTCTCTCTCTCTTTCTTTCTTTCTTGCTTTATTCCTTGCTTTTAATCTCTGACTCTCTCTCTCTCTCTGTGTCTCTCTCTCTCTCTCTCTCTCTCTCTCTATCTCTGTCTCTCTCTGCCTCTCTCTCTCTGTCTGTCTGTCTGTCTCCCTCTCTGTCTCTCTGTCTGTCTCGCTGTGCCTCTTTTTGTCTCTGTCTCTCTGTCTCTCCCTATGATTTTGTTAGAATAGAATAGAATAGAATAGAATAGAATAGTAGAATAGAGTAGAATTGAGTAGAATGTATTGACAATGTATTGACATTGTTTTGGAAAGAAAGAAAAGAAAAGAAAAGAAAAGAAAAGAAAAGACCTTTGTAGGATAATTCATTTGAGAAGAGAAGAGAAGAGAAGAGAAGAGAAGAGAAGAGAAGAGAAGAGAAGAGAAGAGAAGAGAAGAATATAGTAGAATGTATTGACAAGAAGACCTTCCATTACTGGAGTGTATTCAAGATGAAATTTAAAATGTTAGTAACCACAAATGTTACAGTTAGTCACCTAACCGCTGTGAAATGTTTCCCCCAAACTGAATCACACAGGAATCAGCAATCCAACACCATAACTACAGCTCAGCCGATAAAATGTGATGACAGGTTGCCAGCTCCAAGCCCTGTAATACTGTTCAGGCACCCAGTGCCAATAAAGCTGTTTGTAATCAAGTAATGATAGGTTATGAGGGTTGAGGCTGAGGCTGGGTGATACCCGTGATCTGAACTCACCGCAAAAACAGAAAACACACAGAGAACGAGGCAGGGAGAAGTGAAAGAGCCAGACAGGGAGAGGATGAGAGAGGCAGAATGAAAGGGAGGAAAAGGTGAGAAGATAAAAAGGAATGAAACAGGAACAAGGAGAGAGAGAAATAGATTGAAAGAGAGAGAGGATATACTGTACTCCTCCTTTCATTAAGCTTCTTCCTCTGGCTTTGAAACAGAGAAAGTCTTGTCCTTCATGTGATATAATGATATATCTGTACTTTGGTGCAAAAAAAAATTAAAAAAACAACAGCAATGAGCTTTAAACTAAGGACCAGGATCCAAAATGAGTCATAGGCCTGTTTCTGCTGGGTCTAAAAACTAAACTAAACTAAACTAAACAAAGCCTGAGAGTAGAAACTTTTCAGGAACTAAGGAAAACAGCTCACAGTTCATCTCCCATCCTTACAAATGTGTTATTGGAACAGAAGTGGACTGTTATTTAATAACTGTTATGTTATTTAATAGCATTTATGGGTATAATTCTTGCTAGCCCTAGTCATGACCTTTTGATTTTTAAAGCACATAAGAAGTAGTGGCTGCAGTTTGCCTTTGCAGGGCAGAAGAGTGGCACAAAAAAAGTCTGAAAAAGAGCTTTTAACCAGATATTTGTCATGGAGTAACTGCAGTAATGTCACAGTATCTAATGGGGAAAAGGGGGAAAAGCTCATGTTCTCTAATTCTATTAGTATTCCTCGCACAGATCTCTCCCCACACTTTGTCTCATTTTGTTTTAGCGCAGGATCGGCTGCAGCAGGTTGGGCTGGGTCGAAGCCATTTGTCAGGGAGGAGTAAAGGCAGAAAAAAATAAACATCCAGAAAAAAAGATTGCATTACTTCAACCAATCACACTGATCCTGGGGTTACGCTCAAAACTTCAGGCATCGATTGGCGTCATCTCGCGTGTTTGTGTTTATTTGCTCTTGCGCCCAGACGGGACACAAAGCGCTGCAGACAGGTGAGATAAGAGCATCGCCTGCTGGCTGTGCCAAAAAAGCTGCTGAGGGAATGAGATTAGCTCTGTTCCCTGTCCACTCTTGTCTCAAGGACTGGGATCTCGGGGACAGTTTTTTTTTTTCTCAAGGACTGCGAAATGTAATTTTCTGATTTGGATATGTGTTTTGGCATTTCCATTTAGGAAGGACTTGTTACAGTGCATGAAATGGGATGCATCCTTTATTCTGTGATGTGTGCTCCTTGTTGATAAACACTGAATCAATTCTCCAGACTTTTTGGGTCAGTCCACGCTCAGTTGAAGTGAATTTAACTGTGGGGGGAAAGAGGTGAGATCAAATTTGAACATCCACCAAATCTACTAGTATGGTAGAAATGGTAGAAGGATGGTTCATGTCGTTTAGAAATTTAGAAAATTGAATGGTCTGGTAATGTAGATTTATGTCCAAAATTGGGTTAGTTAACAGTATACCACCTTGTCAGAATAGTCCCTGTTCTAAAACACTACATGTTTTTAAGGTGTCAGCTCAGATAAGCATGGCTTTGTTAGCAAGCTAGCCAGAGCTAGCCAAGCTGTTTAAAAGCGGCCCTCACCCCTCCCATTCCTGAAAGAAATTGTCATGAATTGTTGATGAAGCGAGCGAGTAAACTTGTTAAACTAGTAAACTTGTTAAACTAGTAAACTTGCTACCTACCTCTTCACTTGTCATTGTGGGACATGTAACCTTCAGCAGGAGAAAGATCTGGTAAAGAGAGACTGATAACTGGTGGCACTTCTCAGCAGGTACGGTTAGCTTAGCTGTTAGCATTTATGCACGGTGCTTTGCAATGTTTGTCCTTGGCTGGCTTCCGTAGTTCAGTGGCTTTGCTGTACTTTATTTACAATATGTTGCAGCTTCTGTCGCACTCTACTGGTCAGAAATTGTTGCTTTTTACCTTTAATATATGTTACCATATGATTCAGATAGTAAGCTGACCAGATACTATCATTAGCTAACTAACTGATACAAGGAGACATCATCTAAACACAAAATCAATCAGGTGTATAAATGAAAAAATTATTAGTCCCTGGTCAAAAATAGCACACACTCTAAAAATACAGACTGACTAGACACGCAGACGTGCTGAAAATAAAACCTCCTTTTATGCAGAAATTAAGCGAGTCTTGTCGATGCCACGGCTGAGACGGCTGAGCTGTAAGTTTAGAGATGCAATCGGCTGTTCTGTCTCAGCCGCTGTTGCCAAGAGACTGCTGCCGCAAGACTTCCAACATGGCTGCCAGAGGGCATGGGCTGAATGGGCCGGTGCACAGCTGGTGCGTGGGGTAATATGAATGAAGCCATGTGGGTTCAAGTCTCTGTACATATGTTCCAATCCACATAGAATTACTGTTATCTGGTAGTAGCCCCAAGGAGTACCGGAGTCAATACTGTGTGTGTTTGTGTGTGTATGCTCATGCCTGCCTGCTTTCATGCATGCATCCAGGCAGTCACAGTGTGTGTGTGTGTGTGTGTGTGTGTGTGTGTGTGTGTGTATCTACAGGTTTCAGACTGTGCAGAACAAGGCTTTGTGCCTCCATGGTAATGTGACACCTCTCATATCTTCATAAAGAGAACATGCTCTACGCAGGAAGACAGCGCAGACTGCTCCTGCACAAAGCAGCTGGCTGAATTCACAGTGATCGCCTCGAGCTTTACAGGACCAGACACTTTTGATTTCTCCCCGTCTCTCCGTCCGCCCGCCTGCCTGTCTCTCTGTCTGACTTTGTGTCTGACAGCTACATTTTAAGGAGCCAGCTGTTAAAGCCATAGAGGTTGGGGACTGTGGTGGTACCTGACTGTTTCATCTCTCTCTCTCTCTTTCTCTCTCTCTCTCTCTCTCTCTCTCTACTCCCCATCTCTACCTTTCTGTCTTGCCCCCACCTCTCTCTCTCTTTCTCTCTCTCTCTCTCTCTCTCTCTCTCTGTCTCTCTCTCTCTCTCCTCCCCATCTCTGCCTTTCTGTCTTGCCCCCACATCTCTCTCTCTCTCTCTCTCTCTCTCTCTCTCTCTCTCTCTCTCTGTCTCTTTCTCTCTCTCTCTCTCTCTCTCTCCTCTCCTCTCCATCTCTACCATCCTCTCTTGCCCCCACATCTCTCTCTCTCTCTCTCTCTCTCTCTCTCTCTCTCCTCCCCATCTCTGCCTTTCTGTCTTGCCCTCACATCTCTCTCTCTCTCTGTCTCTCTCTCTCTCTCTCCTCTCATCTCTACCTTTCTCTCTTGCCCCCACCTCTCTCTCTCTCTCTCTCTCTCTCTCTCTCTCCCCCCATCTATCTATCTATCTCTATCTCTATCTCTCTCTGTCTATGAGTGATGGCAGTTGGCTGTTTGCCCGGTTGGCAGACTGACACCTCTGATTGGTCAATCCTGACCTGTCAATCATTTCCCCACCACGGAGACACAGGCTAAGAGGTAATTGTCACAACGGTGACAGAGCCCCAGGCTATTATCGCCATGGTGACACAGAGCTTCACCTCTTAGCGAGACTAGAGACGCCTCTGCTCAATAGCGAGCGAGTTTTTAGCTCACTAAAATTTCAATTTTGCACGGTAAAATGCTACTAACTGCTTAGTAGAACTGACAGGGATTTCTGTGACGGAATGGAAATTTCTACTTTCATTAGCGGGGTGGCAGTGTCTCGACCTCAACAGCTTTCCTCCCCGTTCCTTCCTCCGCTTGGCGTATCTTTCCTCGGCTCACTGTCACGTACTCATACATTTCCCCTCGCTTTGTTCCAGTTTGTTTTAGCATTGTGCCAGCAAAGGAGGAAGGTCTGAGTGAATGTGTTATCAAGTGGGGATTGAGGCAAAAAAAATAAAAAATACACTACCAGTCAAAAGTTTGGACACACCACATTTTTCTTTATTTTTATTATTTTCCACATTTTAGAATAACAGTAAAGACATCAAAACTATGAAATAACACAAATGGAATTATGCAGTGACCAAAAGTGTTAAACAAATCAAAACTATCTTATATTTTAGATTCTTTAAAGTAGCCGCCCTTTGCCTTGATGGAAAGGCAAAGGCTTTGGAAAGAAATTCATATATAGGATCAACTTCACTATTTATATTTGTCTAAGAAACTAATTTCAAGCATTTAAGCAGAAGCCTTTAGATCAAAATGGCTTTAAGAGAATGAAAAACACAGAACATTCAGTCAGGTGTGTCTAGACTTTTGACTGGTAGTGTACCTTTCCCCCTCACTTTGTTTCAGTTTGTTTTAGCATTGTGCCAGCGAAGGAGGAAAGTCTGGCTGAAGTTGTTATAAAGAGGGGATTGAGGCAAGAAAAAAAAAAAATTAAAGAGAGATTGTATTTCTTCAATCAATCACAATACAGAGCTGCGTCTGAAACCAAGCTGTTGGAGGGCGTTGTGTTGTTGTGTGTTCGTTCACTGCGGAGCGCTCGACCCACATGGGACACAAAAACTGATTGGTCGAGTTGGGTGGATAATGTTGTGGATGTAGCAAAGGGAGGAGGAGGAGGGAGGAGGAGGGGAGGGGGGGGTAATAGGTCTGCCCAGCAGCTCCCAAGTGGAAATAGAAAGATGATGACCATCGATCCCTTGGTTTTGAGTGTCACCCTGGATTATTTACAATGTTGCTGTGATGTTACTGAGGCGGCCGGGCGGTGCAGCCGTCACAGAGAACAGGCTCCACCCCCCCTGTTACCACAGCTGGTAGAAGTACACAAACTCCAAGTGCAAATACTCATCTAAAAATATACTCTGGTAAAAGTTGAAGTACCACTTCAACTCCTTTACTCAAGTCAAAGTATAAAAGTACATGGTCTTACATTTACTTAAATTAAAAGTCGTCATCTAAAAAAGTTATTTCTAATGTTCTAAACTCTGAATCCCAGATGAGAAAGAGTCTGCAGCTCGTTACTTAACGTTAACTCTAGCAGCTGAATTCACTTTAACGTTAATTCTCTGCTCTCTTGTTGCTTCTCTCTCTCTGTCTCTTTCCCTCCTTTCTGGTGTCGCTTTGCTGAACAAGCAGCCAATCACATTAAGGCTCTCAATCAGTTGAAGATTTCCCGAGAGTAACGAGTCTGTTTTGAAAATGTAGTCAGTAGAAAGTATAGATTTTTCTTTTTAAACGCAGTGAAAAATAAAAAGTCTTAAGTGAAAGAAAAACTCGAGTAAAGTACAGATACTTAGGTACGGTAACAAAGTATTTTTTACTTTGATCCTTGATAATGAAAAGATATATTTCTTCTTGGGGATCAGTTGAGTATCACAAAAAAGAAATCTAAAATATTTTTGGGGGTTTCTTTTCTGCTTTTGTTTATCCCTACAGCTTACAGCAGAGCCTTCTTGTGGCAGCTATTGTACGGTGATTAAAACAAACGTTGCGGTCCGGGCGTGTGAGGCTATACAGCTCGAAAAGTTAAAATTCCACTTTCGCTAAGAAGATTATTTTTAAATGAACAAATCACTCATGAGTGGCACATCGCTGTTTCCCAACTTTCCTGGCAATCTTCACTGCTCTGTCAAGATAAATAATAATGAAGTACAGCAACAATGAAGTAGCAGGAAAGGAATGCCTGGCCTCTCAGAAAGCTTCTGGATTCGACGCTACTTGTCTCTGCAAAAGTCTGAGCTAAACGTTAAGACAAATCACTCACAAATATAACAGAAATATATATAATTTTTTTGTTTATTGGTCATTTTTGTGTTGTGATTTGTGTGTCTTTTGTTCATGTTTTATTTATCGGTCCTCTCTTATATACCTCTCACGTCCGTCTCCTCCTCACATCCATCGGCATGCCAGACAGCCATTTAAAAATTTAACCATTAGTACACAACAAAAACTGGTGCTAGCAGAGAAAGAGAGAGAGAGAAGAGAAAGAGACAGAGAGGGAATGGAAGGATAGAGATCGAAAGAGACAGAGTTCGAGAGAGGACGAGGAAAGAGAGAGACAATTGGAAAAGGAAAGAGGAGGAGAGTGAAAGAATGTCTTCTCCTGCTGAGAGATAATAGTAGTTATTTCCCTTTCCAATCATATTTTCATCATCTTCTCTTTCTCTCTCTCTCTCTCTCTCTCTCCCTCTCTCTCCCTCTCTCTCTTGTCAAGTTGGGGAAAACAAACAAACAACAAAATCAGCTTCCCATGCGACAGTGAGCGATCATAATGCATCGTAGGTTCCCAATCTCCGGCCAAAAGACCTTATCTTTCACAAAACATTTTCAATTTTAAACGGCGCAATTATCTGTGTTGCTGAAAACGTTAAGCAACGGACATCAGGTAGTGATTATTGGATGTGGAGTGTGTGGGAATAAAACTTCATATCTCCATGTTTAGGAAGAGTAAAAAATCAGCATTATTTGGAGGTTGATGCACCTCTGGATCCAGCTATTCAATTGTATTATTCATGGGGTCTGTGGTCAGGAAACGTATTATTGGGTCATCTAATAATAGCAGCAACAGACCTTTCGTGTTTAGGAGGGAAGCAGTTATCATGTCAGGAAAATGACACGGAATGTGCTAGAAGTGTGATGGTGTTTATATCTGTGAAACTACTTGCGAACGTTTTATTTACTGTGAAACATAAGCTATTATTCCCAGGCTTTGAGGTAGATTTGTGATGTCAGGTGGCTAAGTGAGTGAGTGTGTGTGTGAGAGAGAGAGAGAGAGAGAGAGAGAGAGAGAGAGAGAGATGGCAGTGTCCAGGTATAATTGCTGTCTTCCCGTGTCTGACCTCCGCAGCAGCTGGGGTCAGTGCAAACCTTTCAACTCCTCCTTCCCTCCTTCCCTCCACCCCTCCTTCCCCACCTCTTTTATTTAACTTTATTGATATGGCAAACAATATTGACAAAGAAATTTACAAAACGTCAATTTTCGAACACCAACAAGCTAGTTTATAACAACAAGTTTATACCCTCAAACCATACTGAGATGATTATTTGGTTTGAAAATATGTACAATATGTAATATACATAATACATCTTCTCATATCTTTCCCCTCCTTCCATTCCTCCCTCTCTTTCTCCAACCATAACTCCTTCTTTCTTTCCCTTTCAAACCTTCTTCCATACCTCCATCCCTCTTTCTCTCCCTCACAGTCCCTTTTGTTTCACCTTATATACCTCCATCTTTTCTTTCCATTGTCTTTCTCTGTCTCTACCTTCTTCTTCTACCTCCTTCTCCTCTATCTTTTCTTTCCAGTGTCTTTCTTTCTCTTTACCTTCTTCTACCTCCCTCTTCTCCATCTTTTCTTTCCATTGTCTTTCTCTGTCTCTACCTTCTTCTTCTACCTCCTTCTCCCTCTTTTCTTTCCGTTGTCTTTCTCTGTCTCTACCTTCTTCTTCTACCTCCTTCTTCTCCCTCTTTTCTTTCCATTGTCTTTCTCTGTTTCTACCTCCTTCTCCTCCATCTTTTCTTTCCAGTGTCTTTCTTTCTCTTTACCTCCGTCTCTCACTCTCTCCCTCACTTTTATCAACTCCTGATGCTCTTATAAGGCGCGTACCCACCTTCGTTTATGTATTCATCCTTTATTCATTCATCTCTCTCTCTCTCACTCACACTCGGCTGTTTCCAATCGGCCGAGAGATATTCCTGGAATGCCAGGGCATCGTGTGTGTGTGTGTGTGTGTGTGTGTGTGTGTGTGTGTGTGTGTGTGTGTGTGTGTGTGCGTGTGTGTGTGTGTGTGTGTGTGTGCGCCTGTGCTGCTCCCTTATTCACTCCCTCTATCATGTTGAGGAGCAGCTTGACATTTCCCAGCCCCGGACCGAGACAATGACTGTAAGAGTGAGAGAGTGGAGGGAAGGGCGAGAGACAGAAAGAGATAGAGGTGGGGGGGGAGAGAGAGAGAGAGAGAGAGAGAGAGAGAGAGAGAGAGAGAGATTTCAGTAGACTTGTTGCTTCTCTCTGTGTTTATATAGGACGTTTTAGATAGGAAGCTCCTCATTGTATTTACAATTAAATAGCATCAACAGCATGCATCCCCCACCTCCGCACACACACACACACACACACACACACACACACACACACACACACACTCACACACAAGCCCTTGCCCTGTTTCTTGTTTGTGATGTATTTGTTTTGTCTCTGGTTTTTATTACCCTTGTATTTTCTGTCTGTTTGTGTCCTTTGTTTTCTCTGAAGAACTTTGTGACCAACCTGCGCTCCATAAATACACTTGACTTGACACACACACACACACACACACACACACACACACACTTTCAAACACACATACAAATACACATACGCACACACATACAAAAACACACGCTGTACACATACAAATACACACACATGCACGCTTTCAGTTACACGTACACATATAATGCACGTAGACACATACACGTAGACACACACAAACACACACATGCACACATGCACACACACTTCAGCATAGCTTGGGAGCGCAGGGTAAAAATATTACGCCACAATTACATTACCGTTAGCCACGACAGCTGGTCTGGACAAATAGGCACCAGAGTGTCTCTCTCTCCGCGACTTTATCAAACCGTTTTATTTACATCCCTCTCTCTCCCGTGACACATGACTAAGCTAATCCAAAATGCAGCGAGCCCGACGTTGGCAAGCCGAGTCGAGCGGAGACCAAAGCCATCTGTCTACATGAGTTATGACATTAAGATCGGCGAGGCCTCCAAGAGTTTCAAATGTTTCCCAATAGGACTTTTCAGTGCGTTTAAGTTTAGTCAGAGGAAAAAACAAGATTCCAAACAGGAAGAGATTTGGCTAATGTGGGATATAAACAAAACTTTGTTCCAGGGAGTCGATAGATAGATAGATAGATAGATAGATAGATAGATAGATAGCCTTGAACTCTCTTGAATAAATACATTTTGGAGACACCTGTCTTCATTGAGCATGTGCAGCATAAAATCACTTGTCTCATGTTGTCTTGTTTGTGACAGGCAGAGGTAAGTGATCAAACATAATTGATTTTGCTCTAATCGCAGCAGAGTGTTTTAACAACTGCGAACAATTTGCTAGAAAGATGTGGATGTCTCCAATTTGTGACAAATGTCTCCAAATTTGTTTTGCTAAGTGACGGAGACTTTCATTTGGTGTTTCTCTCAACACTTCCCAAAGCAGTGCTTAGTGAGCTAATGTCACCGAGTAATGAATAGAACCCCAGTAAGCTTTGGTTAGAAAGTAATTTTGATAATTAACTGTTAATTCGTAGTGTTTAGCAAAAGTCTTAGTTTATCATTGAGATCCAGGAAGAAAAAACTGAATTAAAGGAGGCATAAAAAAAAAAGTTCCAGACCCATGAATGTTGCAAATTTTGTCGTTGTATGGCTTTGGTCGAAGCTAAAGAGGCTCCAGACTGAATTGAACAGCATAAGCCCAGATAAAAAAAAATGAATGAATGAATGAATGAAGGAATTGCAACAAGGGAAGAAAAGGCATTCATCTTTGTTGTCATAGCAAGAGAATCCACACACACACACACAAGAACCCAAAGATGTGAATGTGCACTCACACACAGGGATGCAAGCAGACATACGCGCACACACACACACACACACACACACACACACACACACACACACACACACACAAACAGAAATGTGATGAGGGACAATGACATCCAGTGGCCTGGTTGCTAAGCTGCGGACGCTGTGGTACTTGCTATTTGGTTGTGTTGGTAGCCTCCCTGTTGCTTGTGTGTGTGTGTGTGTGTGTGTGTGTGTGTGTGTGTGTGAGTGCCCTCCTGTGACAAAGATCCTTTTTGGTGAGACCCAGAATTTTTGTCTGACAGGTTGAGAATAGTGGGACAGAAGAAGAGAAAGTATGGCTTAGAGAGAGAGAGGGAGAGAGAGAGAGAGAGAGAGAGAGAGAACTTACAAGTAACTTACAACTTGAACTGTCTGCTGCTGTCTTTACATTTGATCATTTTTAGACAAAGTAATAGAAAAAGACAGAGTAATCCATAAGTAACCGAAAGTAACCACATCACACGTCTTTGATCATTTAATCCGATAGATTTGTTGGTGATCAAGCAGAAAGCGGTGAAGATGGAAGCCCTACCTGACAACAGCAAGTGTTGCTGCGCTGCCACAGAAAACCCTAAAACTAAAGAGCAATGTGTTGAATGTTAAAATCAGAGAAAGTGGAATTTAAAATCTGTGCATAGTGACTTGAAATGCTTCCCTGCATGTAGATTTCAGACTAAACTCCAATTTATAGGGAACTAAAAGGTCTGCAATGCAGCTATAGGGACGCACTGCAGACTTTGGAGTGCTAATGCTTTGGGTTGTCAGTGTGATCAGTTTGTGGAAAAAACATTCAAGTCACAATGAAACGTCATTTTGAGAGCATTTTGCATGCGTAATTTAGCATCTTTCCAGTAGAAACAGGACGTCGGGGCGGGACATAAACATGGAGAGGGATCATTCAAAAGTGGCTGATGGTGTAAACCAATGGGATAGCAGTATCCGTTAAAGTCGAGATGAAACGGCATTTCGAGAGTATCTAACT